>NW_010271924.1:0-239 GCF_000690775.1 Eurypyga helias
CTGCCGAGACCCCCGCCGAGCACCTGCATTGTTCCTAGCGGGAATCTCATCCCGCTACCTCTGGAGATGATGAGGAGGGCTTCCGGCCAGGAGCAGAGAGCCAGCCATCACCCAGGATTATGGCAAAGTCACCTTTTCCAGGGCTGTTTCTCCCCCGACGGGCTGAGCATCGGCTTGGGTTGGCCTCGCCGCGCTGGCGAAGCGACGGCACCGCGTGCCGCAGCTCCCTGGGCTGTTGG
>NW_010271924.1:275-485 GCF_000690775.1 Eurypyga helias
AATTTGGAAATTCCTCCCTCCTAGGATGCCGCCTTGTTTTGTACACACTGAATTATGAATAACTTCCCAGATTAGCCTCTTCCTCCTGCTGTTTCTCTGGCGTCAGCGCCGGCTGGACGGGAACCGGGGTGGCACGGCGGGGACGGCGGCTGCGAAACGGCTACCGGTGCTGGTGGGGGGTCCTGCTCCCCCCCGTACCCCACCGGCACC
>NW_010271925.1:0-905 GCF_000690775.1 Eurypyga helias
CCGAGGGTGACTGTGCCAGCGCCGAACCCAGCACAGCTCAGCCCCTGGACCAGGGACTGGGATGTGCCGCCACATCCCCTGCCACGGCATCGCTCCCCCCAGTCCCTGCTGCCCCGGGGCAAAGCTGGAGGCCACCCAGACCATGGGACACGTCAAGGACACTTTCCTCCGCTTTCTCAGGGATCCCCACGTTCCCTCAGAATCCCTTGTGCCAAAACGTGACCCAACTACCTCTGGTTTTTAGGAAATATTCTTCCAAGGACCCCACATGTAGGCAGGAGGGATGAGCTGTGGTCACAGGGGGCTGGAGAGAACGGGAGCTGACACCGTGGTTTGGGCAACCCGGAGCAGGGCAGGTGGCTTCCAGAGACCGGCCTCCACAGCCCACCCTGCCCCGGGGCACGCGGGGCTGGCCTGCGGTGCGGGAGGATGCTCCAAAGGGCCCGGGAGGGGATGAAAGATACTCCAAAGGTGCTCAGTGTCACTTCACCCCTCAGAGCCACCTGGGGCTGCACAGAGGTGTCGCACACCCAAAGCAGGGCTGGGCACCCCATGGGCCATGGCCCGCCATGCGGGTGGCTCAGGGACAGGGGAGCTGGGAGTTGTGCCAGCCAAAACACAACCCCTGCTGCTGGGGCACCCCATTCACTCAGCGCCCTCCTTAGTGAGGGACAATAAACCTCCAGCCCTCAACAGCAGACGGACACGGAGCTGTTGGAGCGAGTCCAGAGGAGGCCCCAGAGATGCTCCGAGGGCTGGAGACCCTCTGCCATGAGGACAGGCTGGGAGAGTTGGGGGGTTCAGCCTGGAGAAAGGAAGGCTCCAGGGAGACCTTAGAGCCCCTTCCAGTGCCTGTTGGGGCTACAAGGAAGCTGGGGGGGCTTTTTTCAAGGGCAGGGGGGGAC
>NW_010271925.1:1141-5234 GCF_000690775.1 Eurypyga helias
CAAGAGCTGAAGCTGTGCTCGAGCCGAGTCAGTGCCTGCGGGAGCCCTGCCAGGGATGCTCGAGGAAGGGCAGGGGCTGGTGAGAGACCACCCAGCACATCCCCACAGACGTCCCCTCTCTGCAAGAGGCAGTACCCCTGCACAGGACCCAGAGGTCTCCTGGGCTGGACAAAGTGGGTATTTTCTGCCACACTGCACCACAGCGAAGCTGACGATGCCAGCGCTGGGAATACTGACTCATGGAGTTTGATTCTGAGGTGATGTGTGTTCCCAGCCACCCCCAGAAGGTGCTTGTGCCCCCCCCTCCCAGCAGCCCCCGGGCACAGCCCTGCAGCCCCCCATCTTCTCCAAATGCACCCCAGCTGCAACTGCATCCCCAGGTAACACCCTGCCTTTTACCAGCAGATCTATGTACTGATTTTCCCAAGTTTCCTGAATCCAACCCAGTGTGGGGCTGCCACCTGCCCACTGGCACCTCGCTTCGAGCCAGCTGAAGCCGAGAGAAATCAAATTTATCCAGCAGTGACTCCCTCATGAATGTAAGACTGCTTCTCGGTTTACACAGTGGACTTTTGAAGTCAAGGGGGGGGAACACTCTGAGACGAAGAACAGGCATGCTCTTTGGGAAGAACAGACCCTGGCTGCAGTCAGCTGGTCGCTTGCTGGCTGATGACAAGGCAAAAATGCAGGTGACAGCAGGGATAGTGTCGGTGGCAGTGGCACGAGCAGGGGGTTCTCACGTGGACTCTTGGCTACCTGGTGACCACAGTCCAAGTCCCAGCTGGGACTGACCCCCCCCCACCTGATTTCACGTCAGTGAGAGGCAGGGAAGACGCCCTTGGAGCAGAACAAAGATGGGTTTATAATTCCATTGCTCAGGGGAAAACCACCAACATGGAAGGGAGGGAGTGGGAAAGGGTGTCTGGAGCTGGAGGATGCAGCGAGAGAGGGTGGAAGTCTTTTCCAGGAGGAAAATGCTAGCACTATCCTGACTCCCTTCCCTCCTGCACCCCAGTTTTAGGATGCGCTGGGCAGGTACTTGCTGTTAGATGGTCTCACGTGGTTGGCAGCCGGCTGCTCTCCGTGCTGATGGCAGTTATCTCTAACGTAGGACCAGGGGGGAACTATTAGGGTATGAAAAAGGCAGTGAAAACACCGTGTTTTCACTACACGTTTTTAAGAGCACAGGTCACCCCTCCAACCTGCAATCCATCTGCGAGCAACATCTGGCTGGCACGGGCGCCCGCTCGTGCGCGGTGCAGGGACGCGGGGTCAGGGTCGCGCTTGCAGGGACGGTAAGTGACATCTTAGCGCTTCATATTTATTCCCTCTCGGTGGCTCCACTATAAAGCTTGCTCAGAGTAAAAGTCAGGGCCGAAGTTTTATGGCTGCAAGCGCTGCAAAGCTGACCTCGTACCCGGAGAACCGCGCGGCGGTCCTTCTGCGTGGGACATCGCCAGCGGCACTGACTTGGGAACAGGGACTGGGAGCTTCCATTGCTAATTCATGAGAGGGAAGGAAACACAACTTGCTCTCCTCCGTCCCAGCCGGATTTGCCTTGGTGGCTGCACTCCGCGAGGGATGACTCCGCTGAAGTCGGCATGCAGGGAATGTCACAGCGACTTCTGCTGCCCAGTGCCAGAGGGACAGTGCGGATTTGGGGCAGTGTCCCTGCTCCCAGCAGGAAGGGAGAGCAGAATTGGACCCAGCGCAGCTCCATCTGATGCAGCTGAAGATGAGAAGGATCCTGGGATCCAAAGCAGCATTGGCATGAGGTGCCAGGGATGTCTTCATGTCTCTTTTCTAAATATTCCTCAATTTATCAGGAGACCTCAGCAGTCTCAGTGCTGGGTGTCCATGCTGGGTGTCCGTGCTGGGTGAACCAGCACCCCACGGTGCGTGTTCCCCTCCTTCCTATTTCCACATGTGGTCCCCTCTGGACCCCAAGCCAATGCAGATCCCTCTCCCTGGCCACGCCATCCCACCTCTCTGTGGCAGAGGCACGAGTGTGCCAGAGGCACGTCCGTGAGCATCAGCAGGTCTCGGCAGGCACGGCTCTGCTCCCACCTCTTACAGCAGGGGCCGTTTGCAAATGCTGCATAAAATTTTTGTGACGCCAACATTTCATTCTTCCTTGAGTCGACTCGTTCGATTGTCTTGTGTGAAGGCAAAATTGTGAAAGTTTTACTTTCAAAATACTGCATTCCTCAAAACAGTTAATTTTCATCCCGCAGGGTGAGAAGGATGGATTTTCTGCTGGCAGTGAATGTTTTTATCTTTGAAAATGTTCAGTTAACTAATAAACCCATCGTTTTAAGTAGTCTAGACCTTTGTGCTTCAGCCCAGGATCCCCACACAGCCACTTTATCAGCAGAACAGCTTGAAGCTAGTTTTAACTTCATTCTCCCGGGGTGGATCCTCCCTCGTGGAGGGGATGGAAGCTGGTGCAGGGGGTCCCGTGGTCCCAGCAGCTCCCCAGGTCCAGCCCCAGAGCTTACCCTGCCTTAGTTAGGATCACAGCTTTGGTTTGACCCCTCCTTTCTGGGGACAGACCCCTGTAATTGTCCCAGGTTAACTGCTCGATGAGGTCACATCAATCAAAGGCTGTTCCTTGCGTTTGTCCCTTCCACAACGCAGCGTGTGGTCAAGCCCCTTCGGCAGCAGAACCGAAAAGGAACAGCGAATGAGGGTGGGGCCGTGCCGAGGGATGCGAATAAAGTGGCTTTTGTCCCGAGGAAGCGATATTTTTAAGACCATCTCGTCAACCTGTCAGGGTGCCCACGCAGAGCAGGGCTTCCTTCCCCGGGAGAGTCCCTGCGGACGCTGTGCCGGACCCTTGGCAGCATCTGGTTGTGTACAAACATTTAGAGCAACGTGCTGTGGGCTATGAAAACACACCGGGATCCCCTTTCCGGGCGATTTATTCTCCTGGGTGAGGGAGGGAAGCGATCTGGTTTATGTCGGTAGGACTTAAGCTTAATAGAAGAGTGAATTCAGCCTCCGTCCCACTAAATTATCCGCCGAGGGCTGAACCCTATTTTTCTTTTGAAGAAGAACAAGGGCGCTGAAATAATTTGTGGATCTGGGTTCCTAATATTAAATAATTCTTACCATTTAAAACAGTTTTTGTAGGAAATATTTTATAGTTAGAGAAATAGTTTTTGACATTTTGGGGGGGAAAAGAACAATGGACCGTTTACAGGTCTACACAGTAGATTAATGAATCTAATTGAGTCTGTAGTGAAATGCTTCAGTTTAACTACTGGAACTAATTTATACATTCACTACATCGTAATAAGTCAATTTAAGTTTCTGGAAATAAAACTGGATATCCTGGGTATAGATTTGAACTATAAATTTCTGCAAGAAAGGAGTCTGTGTGTTCATTATACATTGTAAAATTACCATATGGACCTGTCAACACTTCTTAGCACAGCTTTGTAATAATGTCATTTAGTTTAACATTGTAATGTGCCAACTGAATTAATGCGTGTGACACAACGCATGCCTCCCCACTGCTGGTTCTGGGGCGCCTCCCAACTTTTAAAAGATGGGTTTTCATGCAAAAGAGTTTTGCCTGTATGTGCACAGCTAATGTCTGGCCTTTGGTGGGGTGTTATCAGCATTAATGAGTGTCAAAGCACTGTCCAGCTACTTCCGAACTTGCAGGAACGGGGATTGGCGTGCTGCAAATGCCACAGAATCCTAACGAGTGTTCGTGGGACACGGTGCTGGTGCCACTCCTACTTCTGCATCTGGCATCACCTATTTGTCCTCTTGCTGTTACAAACCCCCCCGCCTGCGGTTATTTCCAGCTCTGCAGCCGCGCTGCCGCTCCTCCGTTGGCCGCGTTGCCCATGTGAAAGGCACCCATTGTCCAGAGTTACACTATGCTCGCCGTGCTTCCCATTCCCCACTTTCTATAACTTATTCATAATACCCTTTTCATTCAAAAACTAAAAGCCCTCGGCAGTAAATGGAGTCAGCAATGACGGCAGTGCACTCCCATTCCCCCCTCCTGAGGAGTAACAGCCCGCACTGCTGCCGAAACACGTTGTCAACCGGACCTCGGGCTTGCGGGCCAGCCCTGTGT
>NW_010271925.1:5505-6137 GCF_000690775.1 Eurypyga helias
GGGGACCCCCAACCCCCCCGCCCCCCGGCCAGCCCCGTGTCCAGCTCCCTGCTGACCCGGTGGGGAGCTCCAACCCACCCGACCCCAGGCCAGCCCCGTGTCCAGCTCCCTGCTGACCCGGTGGGAAGCTCCAACCCACCCGACCCCAGGCCCGCCCCGTGTCCAGCTCCCTGCTGACCCGGTGGGAAGCTCCAACCCACCCGACCCCAGGCCCGCCCCGTGTCCAGCTCCCTGCTGACCCGGTGGGAAGCTCCAACCCACCCGACCCCAGGCCCGCCCCGTGTCCAGCTCCCTGCTGACCCGGCGGGGAGCTCCAACCCATCCGACCCAAGACCAGCCCCATTGGAATGGGCGCAGCCACCCACTGCAGAGCTGCAGCTGCACCCATGGGCTGCAGCCCCCCGCAATGCTCCTGGCGTGTGCCCGCTTCCCTGCACACGCTCCCTATCCAGGCAGCGAGGGACAGCTGGGTTAGCCCCCTCTCCGTCTCCCCACTTGCCGACCACCCCTTGTTCGCAGGAAGACCCCCCAGCTGACCCCAGCGGGTGAGGGGTGATCCCGGCGCGGCAGAGGCTGTGCCACCCCGGCTGCGCAGCTCGCTCGGGCGGGATGGTGGGTGCAGGAAGGGTGTG
>NW_010271925.1:6219-6744 GCF_000690775.1 Eurypyga helias
ATGGTCCGTGCCAGCCGGGGCCCACCCGTGCCCAACCCGTCACAGGGAAAGGCTGAAATTCCCAACAGTGCCCAAGACCCGGGCGCCAGCTCCAGCCCAGACGGGAATGCCCGTGGTGGAAGCCGTAATGGAAACACCTGATTACGGAAACTCTGCAGCGAGGGGGATCAAAGGGAAATCCTTTTGCAGTTGAGGCCCAATCCCGCAGCGCCAACCTGGTTCTGACACTGGAGCGGAGGGGAATTCCTCCCGAGGACCCTCCACATAAATCCAGCAGCATTTTGCCTTTTGTCCCATATTTGCCTACCTCTTCTATCTCACACCCCCCCGTCCATGGGCAGCCTTGCTGAGGTGACACCGGAGATGTCACAGACCATTACGGCCCGTGGCCGGATGAGAGGAGGTGGGCTGCTCCTTAAAGGTGGGAAAAACAAACTCTTGAATCCCCCTGTAATTGGGCTGCAGGTGCCAAAGTGTGGAGGCTTTCCGCTCTCTGCCCCCGTGATGGGCACGGCTGCCGTTCCC
>NW_010271926.1:0-57909 GCF_000690775.1 Eurypyga helias
GCCGGGGGTGCGGAGAGATGGGAAGTGGGGAAACGGGACGTGGGGAGGGGGAGGGTGGAAAATCGAAGAGCGCCATGATGCCAGCGCCAACACCTCTGCGCGCTATTAATACATCAGACGCGGTGGGGATCAGGAGTCAAAGAGTTAATCGTAACCATCCTCTTCTGTCTGTGCCTGTCTGCCGCTAGATGCTTTTATCCCCGAGCAGGACTACAATAGAGCATGCTTCCCATGCCAGAAAGAGAGGATCTGGGTCCTTTGATTCAGTGCGTGGTTTCCCTTAGGTACACCGGATCGACAGGGCTGTGGATAAAGAATAAGCCGAGCTGGCAGGGAGCGCGGTTCTGGGGGAAATCTCCCCCGGAGTTTGGTCATAGTGAGGTTTTTCCCCAGCACCGGTGCCTGCTTTCCTCTCCGGAGGCTGGATCAGCAGGTGATGGGGTCACTGCTGCTGTGGCACCTGGGGCAGAGATAGGCGGGGAAGCGGGGTGAACTCAAAGAGGTTTGGGTTCACGGAGGTTCCCCAGGGGGACTGGCACGGTCGAGGCACAGGGCAAGTTTCAGCAGCTGGGGAGTGGGCTGCCTGGTGGGTGTGGCAGCTTCCTGGGCAAACCTGATGGTGAAAGGCATCGTTGGAGCCAGCGTTACAAGGATTGTATGCACCTCGAGGCTTTCTCATTATTTAAAGGAAAAAAAAAAATCCTTTAGCCCAATTATTTGGTCAGAAAGGGAACAGCCTCCTGCTAAAGTGGAGTTTCATGGTACCAAAAAGGTGCATTTATACAGTTTCCTGCTATCAACAGGCAGCAGTGCCTGGAGGCCAAAGCTGAGCCTGGGTGTTGCAATGGCTCTTTGGGTGATGGCTCCTCTCTCCTCCGTGCCGTGTGTGACTTGGGTTACTCTGGGTACCTCTGGACTGCGAGGCCCTGGCTACCCTCTGGGTGAGTGTTAGGTGCTTTCTGTGTGGCTTGACCTTCATTTGCAGCTGGAGCAGAACAGGTTCCCACCCAAAGCTAGTTGCTTGCTCTCCAATTCAGAGAGAAAGAAGAAACTGGAGGAATTCAGAGTTTTTGCCTTGGAATCATCAGTTTGTTTTAATTTCTTCACATCTCGCAAATTTCCTTCCCTGTGCTGGTGAGAGGATTACTAGGAAAAAGAAGGCCCAAACCTCAGCCTGCTCTCTTTGAAATGGGTTGTGTTGAAGCTTCTGTAAATGAATATTCATTAATGCTAGTATTGAGTTTTGTGACCAAATCAAAGGCATAAATTAACATTAGTGAAGTTGGCAGGCATCAGACTTGGGCTGCCTTTTATTTTACACTTCTGGCCCTTTTCCTCCAGCAAAAGCAAATCAGACACTCTGTGTTATACTTCGTACATTCTGTCCATCCCACCAGAGCCCACTGGATTTGTCTGTGTGTATCTCCTGAAGCTCCGTTTCAGTATGGTAAATTAGGTATTTTATCTTGCCACAAAGGAAATACATTGGAAATTCCAGCCTTCTGGGCTCTGAGGAAATGTGATAGCTCTGTAAAGTTATGCAACAACAGCAACGATGAAATCATATACATATGTCATTTGTTACTGTGCTTAACATTTCCTCCCCACAAACACTCCTGCTCTTGGGAGCTATGCCAGCTCCTGGATTCATTGAAATAGTGAGAAACTCATTTTAGGCAGTGTCCTGAAGAAATACTGATACTTCACTGTGGATTTTCCCATACCAAGCCTGCATTCCTTGCATGGGGCCAGGAGCCATCCTGAGCACACAAGAGGAGCACCCAACCTCCTGCCACAGCATCCAGCCACGGGCGCTGCCTGCGGTTGATGCCTGGCTGAACCATCCCTCCGGTGTCAGGTCTTCAAGAAGTTCCTGATGCTGAAGAGGCAAAGGCTGGTTTCAGGTCTGATTGGCATGGGAGCAGATGTCCCTCTTGGAAAGACAGCCCTGTGGTGTCTTTTCTGGGTTATGCCCCTTGGTGCATGTGGGCATAACTGTCTTCTCCTCCTTTGTCTGACCGTGCCTCGCCTCCTGACACCTTCAGACTATTAGGAGTGCCAGACTAATAGTCCCTTCACCCCTTTCTCCCAAAGCAGCTTTATTCCTGCCTTCCCTTCTCCCCTTTCTCTTGGAAATATCTAGGACAGTAGAGATACTGTGTTGCAGACAGGCACCCCTTGGCACTGAGCATCTCCCTGCTCTCATTTACCAAATCTGCAGCTGGCTTTTTTTTGTTGTTGTTGGGGTTTGTTTATTTTTTTGGTTGTTGTTGGAGTTTTTTTTATGTAATTTAATTTCATTCCCTGAAAATTCATGCTTCTTGCAGTTTACCCTGTGTGTGACTTTCCTTCTGCCCTTTGTACATCCCACACAGCATCCAGGCTTGCTGCTGTTAGCTGAGCACCAGCACGGCTCCAATGTAAGGTGCCATTCGGTTGTGAGTCAGCCTGGAGAAACCGTGCCCCTTTTGCTGTAACTGCTGTGGGAAGAAGCTCTGTATCTGAAGCACCAGACCAGTTTCTGGGTGTTGTAAAATAGAGATGCACTACACCAGTAAGCGTAAGCACTTTGGTCACATCCTCTGCACTGTGGT
Organism: Eurypyga helias; assembly: GCF_000690775.1. Classification (NCBI taxonomy): domain Eukaryota; kingdom Metazoa; phylum Chordata; class Aves; order Eurypygiformes; family Eurypygidae; genus Eurypyga; species Eurypyga helias. The sequence continues at coordinate 2,595 of NW_010271926.1, forward strand.
GAAGTCCTTGGGGGAACCTTTCTCCTGCTTCAGGAGTATTAGCAGGGATGGAGCAGAGTATGCATAATGTGAGGGTGTCCAAGAATGCATCTGTAGGAGCAGATTTTTTGGGCTGTGTAGTACAGTCAGCTGCCACATCCATTGCTGAGGTGTTTTTCTGCATGAGGTGGCAATCTTTTGTGCTTCGGTTGGGCAGGCATGCTCTGATGCAGACCAGATTTTTCAGGATACATCCCTCCCCTCCCCCTGCCTATTGCTTTTAACATCGCTATTATACTCCACTTGGGCAGTATGTTACAGGGAATCAATGGGGATGATGACACTGAAAGATCTGTTGCAAGTTATTTTGGCTTCTGTGTTTTGGTAGTGCTCGGCACTTTTCAAGCAAGGCCTGAGCCCAGATGAGCTCAAAATGACAGTATATATGTCAGAGCACGATTGAAAAAAGCACGTGGCTTGTAAAATGTCTGTGACAAGACTTGTTTGTTCCAGCAGCAATTGCATCCATTAAAACATAATCAGTGTGAGCGCGGTGAAGAGGAGGTGTGAAGGCAACTTTACTGAGCAAAGGGAGAATAGCTAGTCACCAAATCAAATGCAGGGAGGGACATGGAAGAGGCAAATGGTGCACAAATCTCTTAGAAAAAGGAATAATATTCCTGGGAGTGGTCCAAGGGTTGGCATATGAATGGGGGAAGGAGCTGCTGGTCCTGAGCTGGCATACTGTAAGGCATGAGGAGACAGAGCTCAAAAATGTGGTGTTACAGAGGGAGTATCTCCTCGAGCTTAGCAAATAAAGAGAAGAACTGGCACAAGATGAGAAAAAGAAGCAGATGCAGAAAAATGAAGAGAGGCTGGGGAAACTCAGAGAAGTGGGCACAGAGAATAATTTTAGTTGTAGCCTTTTGAATTGATTGACATGAAGAGAGCTGAGAAATAAGTAGGCTTCAGTTGTACATGCAGAATACTTTGAGAGAGAAAAAATGCATTCATCTGGACTTTTGCTGTATGAGACGCTGGTCTCAAGGCTAACTTTAGAGGGTCAAGACAGAAAGTTTCTGTGTCGCCTGAGCAAAGTGCTGGGGTAACGTGAGGTGTTCTGGTGTGAGACAACAGCAGTGCGAGAGCTGCAAGCCACTTCATGTTGGACACTGAGGGGACATGTCCTACAGATGCAAGACATGGTGAGTACCTAGAATGGGGAACCAACATTCTCCTCTAGCTTTGGATCTATTCCCTATCTCTCCTGGCTGTGTTTTTTTCCACCCCACCTTTGCTTAACAATATGAAGCTACACACAGATTGGTGTGTGACTTGACAAAAATGTTCGAAAAGCCTGCTGAGTGCTAGGCATGGGAACAATGTCTCACATTATTATTCTGCTGGTGGTGCAAGATTTGGACTGATTTAGACAGCACTTTTTATCCTGCTTTAAAACAGCAAGGCCTGGGACTCCTGGATCCCTTCTTACTCTTCAATATTAGCTTAATAGTCAAAATTACATTTTTCCATGTGTAGATGCTTAGTAGGCTTGGCCCCTCTCGGTTCACCTGTCTGTTGATGAATATTTGTGAATTCACATTGCATATTGCACTGGACTTGGCAACTCTGGAAATGCTTTAGCTGCTTTGGTAGAAGTTGTTGGACTTCCAACCACCATTTTTATGAATCTATGATAAGGCTTTTCCTTAAACTTGGCCACAGTGTTTAAGCCACTTCCATCTGGTGTCTTAAATTATGTTCAGAGTAGGTCCTTCTGGGGACATTTCTATGGTGATTGAAACCTTTGGCAGAGGGACAGAAGGAAGGGTTTGGGGCAGTGATTCCTTTAACTGCCATGGCAAGTTTGTCAGTTGGTGCCTTCAGCAGGGCGTCAGGGTTTTTAGCATCATAGCTGGTGCAACCACGGGGAGCTGAGCCACATTTTGCTGGAAGCTGGGCAGGCTTGGAAAGGAGACAGTGGCTGTCTGGGAAGACAACTGATGCAGTGAGGTGGTTGTTCAGGAAGTCTGAATCTCCTTCTCATGGGTGCTGAGAGCGACCACTGCCAATGAACCACTTCCCTGAGGAGAGGTCAGGGTCTGTTTTCTGCTTTGCTGCCATTTCATTCATAAGCAAGTTTATGCACATGGTAAAAGGCAGAAGCTTCATTTTCCTTTGCAGGAGCCAGGATAGCCCACTGGCTTGTGAAACACACGTGCACTGTGAGACTTAGCTGGAATAAATTTCTTGCTGCTTTTGTAGGCATGAGAAAGAAGGAACAGAGATGAGCAGCAAAATAATTTGCAGGTTATAAATCTTGCTACATGTAAAGATGGTGGCATTGTCCCCTGGGACAGAGATACTTTGGGATTACTTTAGCTTGTTACTTGATGCACTTGGCACAAGACAAAGTTTTGGTCTGTAGTGCATGTCCTGATGATGCTTAAGGCCTTGGCTCTTGCTTATGTTCCTACCGAATACTAGATGCCCCCACTGATTTCAGTAAGGTCTCTACGTAAAATCTCTAAGTCAGGTGATCACCCTTGCCCACCTTGCAGATGGCTGGCTAAGGGAGTATGTAGTGCTCACAGCTAAGAGGCTGTGGAGGGGTTTTTCATGGACTGGTGCCAATATCAGGAGGAGGTGGAACAGCAAGTGTTGGAACTTTGTATGACTTGCAGGAAAAGTAGGTATGTGAGGCAACATGACAGCAAAAAGTGTGTAAGCGCAAGCAATGTATCCAAGTGTCTAAGTGCAACGTGTATCCACCACATTTAGTTGATTGTGAATTACCCTTGCTAACATCATACTCAAGGATGATTTCTACTATGCTGTTTCCCTTGCATCCACCTCTGTCAGAGAAGGTATTCCTTTTGGTCTTAGCCAGATTTCAACAATGACTGGTGTCAAGGGTGATGTGTCCAAGTAACCAAATGCAGGTTTCTGACTAGGATTTAGATAAAACTCGACTTCAGGTCAGTGGCACACAGCAGCCAGCTGTGTTGTAAACGGCTGTTAATTTTTCCCCAAGTTTAACCTTTCCTATGAATGGCTTGCTGAGGTTTTAAGATCAGCTCTAACTGACATAACCGGGGTATTACCCAAGAGTTGGCTGTAATGACACACAATGGAGGGTTCAACCCTCCAGCCCATACTTAGGTGAAACCCCTGCTGATGACAATGAATATTGTCATCAGTAGGATGTTTGTTGTGCTTCCCTTCTCAAAGCAAAGCAGAGATGACATTTACAGTGAGGAAATCCCCATGGAGTTAGTAGCTGTAGGAGTAGCCCTTTTAGACTGTATGATTAAGGAATGAAATTGCTAGCTGAATAGAAGTCAGGTCTCCAAAGGGGAAACAAAAGAACATCAGATCTTTTAAATGAATAAAGATGAATGAATATATTGGCTACAGACCAAGATACAGCATTACTGCAGTCAACATAATCCTGCCTAAATGAATTGTCTATACTGGAGTGCATTTGTTAAGAAAAGGACCTTAAAAGCAGGATTCTCCATTAGTGGCCTATTGGAAATGATGCCTCAAGGATACAATGTTTTACAAGCAATTCCCTGAGCTGATTCAGGGATCACCCTAGCTAAAAATTACTTCCTATGGAGGGTAACCTAGACGTGAAATTCAAAAGAATTCAAAAGGAAGAATACCACTGATTAAAAGCAGATCTTGTATAAGCAGACAGTACTTCATGAAATCCCATTTATAGGTCTTTGATCCTTATGAAAGGATTTTAAGCAAGAATTTCTCTTGGGAAGGATGTCTTTCTTTCTTTGCCATTGGGTTTAAAAATGTTCCTTATTTGTAGGTACTTTGATAAAAGCAAGGTACTTTAACTGTATTGTATCACAACTGGGTCTGAATCTGACGAGCTCTGACAGCAGACAAGCAAATATATCTACAAAGCAGAATCTTTTAAATCTGTTATATATTATGGCAAGGAGGAATGCACAGAAGCACAGAAGAGCTCAGAGTGTCTCCCTCCATTGTCTGCCACTGAGACTTTTGCCTTTGAGAAAGTGCCTCCTTGCAAATAGTCTTCTGGTGGAGATTTGGATAATCGAGGAGAATACACTTCAGCCTGTAGCTTTTGAACCTTCCCTCTAAATTGTGGATGCTGTGTCTTTTCTAACTCTCAGCAGCCTTTTTAAAGCCTTAGCAACAAAGGATTCTCAAATGCTAAAAAAGAAAAGATGAATGCCTTGGCTGCAAGTGTGGTAACATAGCCTAATGCCTTCTTATGCCTGTTTTGTTTAATCTAATGTCTTTTAAACCATGCACATTTATAAGCAGAGAACTGAAAATACAGGTGGATTTGGAATTTTAACTGTTTTCAAATGGCTATTTAGAATAAAATCCTTAGTCATCTTCAGGGCCATTGACTGATCTGGATTTTAGAGAATACAGCCATTGTTGCTCTGGAGATGCAAGGACAATGGTATATTCTAGTAAGGCCTTACGCAAAGGATGAAATTGCTGCTGAGTGTTTCTTCCTCCTTTAGTTCTGGAAAAACCTGGGGCTCTAAGTGTTGCAAAGACTTTTTCTGTTGGCAACGGCTGCAATGCAGCAGTCATAAAAGTCCCAATCCAGGAATGAAGCAGTGCTTAAACTCATATGCTGGGTATGTTCTGTGAATTTCATTGCAGTTAAATTGTAAAGAAAACTGTAAATAGTTAAAAAGACATGATTTACTTGATTTAGAGCTGAAGATGCAATAGGTAGATTTCCATTCATGGAAGAAAAGGAAGAACATAATAGCATATATCAGAATTGCAGTCTGGGCAGATGCTGCTCTCTGATGAAAACACTCCTGAAACCTCTTTGAATCTTTTTGTATGGCTAGAACAGATAATGGAAGATTCTTTCTTCTTTTTTTATTTTCAGGCTCCATCTTGTGCAATAGAGGTGTGGTTTTTCTTTGAAAGGTGCCTGCAGGTGCAGTACCATAGGTGTTGGTGCTGTAGAGAGGTGTGTGGTTTCTATAAATTGTACTGCACTGTGTTTTGACATGCTGCACCAGCTTGAAATAATATTTATTTAGTAAAAGCTGTATCAGAAGATAGCAGGTTTTTTTTTCTTCTGATACTGTGATTTTTAGTAGTTTCAGAAACAGATTGAGAACTGCATGTGTAAAAAATATATTTTAATTTTCTTGTAATATTTTAGATACCTCTAGCTCTGAGTGGAGTAGGTGAATGAAAAAAAAGTCTAATTTTAAATTTCTTTGCAACTGTTCCTGGTCTAACATTTGAATCTGACATTTGGATGATATTTTCAAATAACCCAGAGCAGAGTGATGTACTTACCAAAGGAATTTGACCTCACCTGTAGTTGTGCTGAGCCCACTGCAGAACTGGGGACCACAGCAGGGCTCAGGCTCACCATCCGGCAGGTTGATGCAGTCACTGCTTGTCTGTGCTGGCCTTGTACTGTTGGGAGTGTGTGAAAATGTGGACACGCTTCACAGGAGCTGGGCCGAGCTGATTTAAAACACCCATCAAAACAGTCGATTCGTCCAAATTGTGCAGTCACCAGCTTACAGATGTTTTGTGTTGCTCTTACTATAAGGCAAACAATAGTTGTAAGGGAGCGAAAGCCACCGCCTCACATCTGAGCAGACGGCCCCTCCTCCTGCAGCAAATGATGCTGAGTTTGTGGCATCTCCTTCTGCTGCCATGAAAATTGCTGTCATGTCACAGACTAAGCTCTGTGGCTTTGCTGCCAGATTAAGCAGGAGAAGGTAGACCCCGATTAGCAAAGGCAGGAAAGCAATGTGCAGGGTTTGAAGGTGAAGAGCTGGGAATAATAGGTATGGCTGTATCATACTTGTCAGCAAGCTGAGCCGGGAGGTGCCGGAGCGCTTGTAAAATGGAGCTGCAGGGAAACAGAAGATAAGCATCGTCGCTGTGCTGATGCTGTGTCATAGCCAGGCATGAGACCCGGAAGCAAACAGCATTGCATTGATGCGGTCGCATCGTGACAGCAGCGATGGGTGGAGGAGAAGCACCTTGCCTCCCACACCCCGCAGTGAATGCTGAGCAATGGCATGGATTTACAGTAGTGCTTTTCCACACCTCCCATGTCAATGAGAGGAGGGTTTTTTTCCCCTTGAATCATGGCACCTAATGAATTGCTCAGTTTACATGTTCAATATAATACCCCCTCTCCGTTTTGCTGTGTTCTGCTGTCTGTCCTTGGCAGGCTGGAGGGAGGAGAGGGTCCCAGCAGCTTCCCTTGGCTTGCACCAGGAAGAGCTGGACTGACAGCTGCTTGTGCCAGGCAGTGCATGGAAAACTTGGTATGGAGCCCTTAGGGCTCAGCAGGCAGGGCACCAATGACTGAGAACTCGGTTAGCTGAATGGAAAGGTGGCAAGCCACCCGATAAAGGCTTACACTATTGTCACCCTCTGAGCTGAGCAATGAGTACATTGTTTGCGTTGGGGGAGCACCCAGAGTCATGCTGGCTGAGGGTACATCTGAGAGCTGGGCAAAAAGTGTTGTGCCTGGAGGGGGTTACAGCTAGGAAGGGGAAATAGGGGCCAGTGCTGTGTGATTAATCATTCCCTGTGTTGCTCTCGGAGGCCATGGCAGCAGTGCGGGGTGGCAGCATCCCTTTGCCTTCAGACCCGGGCTGTACCGGTGCCCGAATCCTGTGCTTAGGCTGTGGTAGGGCATGAATATTCACATGCTGACCAAAGGTTTGTATGAAAGTTTATTTCATGAAGTATGCAGCAAATTGCTTGTCAACATCAACCCATACCTCCCTGCTATTCAGTGATGTTTGTGTCGTTTTTTTCAGTGTGTTTATGGAAGCACATCCATGTCCACAGTTGCACACAGGGGTTTGGAAGCATTGCTTCAGCCTGGGACAAGCCAACCCTGGTCTGGAGCAGGGTGTAGGAGGCAGCACCTGTTTGCTTGGGAGCAGAGTGTAGGAGGCAGCACCTGTTTGCTTGGGCGCAGCGTGCTGCTGGGGTGTCCACATGGCACCGAAACCCACCTGGGTTGCTTGTGCCCAGCAGCACCATCCGTGTAAAGGTACCCTGCTTTGCTTGTGCTCCTGGCTTGCAGCAATCCATAGCGTGGCCTACAGACACCCTGACAGCTCAAGCTGGCTGGGACAAATCCAACAAAACCCTTTTTCTTCTGAATTTGCTGCAATGGAAATGTGTGTCAGAGATGTATGCACATCTATAAGATCCTGATGAAAGCTGGGCAGGGCTCCACGGCACCATCCCTGCTGGCCTGGCAGACTACCTGGGGAGATCTAGATTTGTATTTTTTTCTGGCAGCCTCATCCCCTAGGGCTTCCTATTCCTGGCTGGGGGCAACCTTAGCCACCGGCCAGCTCAGGTGCAGGACCTGCTCCCTTTTGTAATAATTTTGAAACATTTGTATTTTCTTCTGAGCAGGAAGGTGTCAAGAATTAAAATATTGAAAGTCTCCATAAAGTGCACTTTTCTTTCTTCACCAGAATTCCTTAGACCCTCCAAAATTCTGAAGAAGGCGAGACTTTGTAGCTAAACATTCAGTCATCTTTTATAAACTGTAAGTGAGGCTTAATTTAATGGATGACTCACATAATTGGTGTGCTTTCTTGAAACTGGATTTGTATCCTTTTTAGTTTCAGATTATTCTAATACCTAGTTTTGCCACTTATATTCATGTATTTCTATATAAAACCGTATAAAATCCTTATGTCTGCAATTAACTTTCTGGGATTGTACTTCTGCTTTATTTTAGTCTGTTTTTTATTTTCCAGTTTTATTTTCCTGGCCTGTTACCTTTGCTTGTATTTGTTATGCATCTTCTCCTGTTTTGAAAGGAATGAAATGTAGAACATCTTGATGAGCATGCAGAGTTTTGACTCATTAGCAGTGACAGATGCAGTGCTCTGGTAGCGTTCCCTGCCGGTATCAATAAGCTCTTGCCTCTTGTAGTTGGACAGCATTGATGTTTAGGAAGACAATCGAATGTGCTTAAAAAGAGCTCTCAAGATGGTGGGCTCTGTGGGTCAGCAGGCCGTGTAGTAAATCATCATGGTGAGGAGATGCAACTGCCAGCACGTGGCAGAGTAACTTGTTACCATTCAGGCTGCTGGTTCACAAGTCCTGCAATTGCAAGCAATAGTAGAGAGGCTGAGGGGAAAACAGGGAGCCTGCTCTGGGAAATTCCAGGCTGAGGACTTGCATTCGTTTCCATCCTTTAACAGGGGTACCAACATCTGAGACAGGTCCTTGGGACATATTTCATTGTAGTTCCGAGACTTGGCCATCACTCTGCTGCAGCATTTGGAGAAAAGCCTCAGCCCTTCTGTGTGCATACTCTTGTCTTTTCCCCCCTTCTTTCTTCCCTTAAAATATCTGTCTCTCCCTTTTTCCTTTTCGAGAATGATACGGAAGGCTGTAGTGGCTTTGAACCTGCAAAATGTTCAAATACAAGCTGAAAAGTAAATATGCTACTTACAGCTGAGAAGTTACGTTGAACAAAAGTTGTTGTAACACCCTTAGCTCTGACTTAGCACTTTTTAATCAGTACATTTTTAGGAGGTCTGTACCGTTGCCCTGGTTTTATAGATGACATAGGAGATATACCAACTTGTTTAATTGTTTTCTAAACTCAGAACTTGGGACAAGCCTGGTTTATAGGCATGAGTCATCCTGTAATTAAACCAAGAATTGAGTCTGGAGCGAGGAGTATAAAACATGGAAAAAAATGGAGATTCTGAGTTATTGTTTAGTGAGCCAAGGAAATAATTTAGAATAAATGGCTTTTTATATATGTGAATAGGAAAAGAAGGTTCTGACTTCTTTAGAGTTTTCCAGCATTCACAGGCACTTGGCAAGTCTTTCCAAAAGCATTATGTGCTGAAGTTACAACTTTCCCTGTGTCTGGGTAGGTGGTAGAGTGCTGGCATTTCCAGTGTGACTTCTTCAGTGAGGGAGTTCAAATATTGGTTCTCAGGAATAAGCAGTGGTAAAATTTGTTTTCTGTAAAACGTACTTTTTGAGAACAGGACTGTAACCATTTGAATAGAGAAAAATGGAAACAGATGATTGTTGTGAACAGAGCCCCAGCAGACTTGATATTTGAACTGGAAAGAATGTTTGCTTCTGGCACTTCAGAAAATAGCAGGAGGCAGTAGCCCTCTCTGCTGTTCATATGATATTTCAGGTAAACCAAATTTTGGAGGCTGGACTCCCATCCTCATTCATGGAGTGAGTGAGATGCGACCTGGGGAATCTCAATACAGAGTGCCCCTAGGTAATTAGCAGGTATCACCAATTAGACAACAATCCATTCTTCATGCCCACTAGAAACTAGATTTCTGTTGCTCGTCGGTAACACAGTGTGGGAGGTGCAAGCTGTGGGCCATGTCCCTTGCCAGCCTCGGGGGAGCAGCTGAGTTGACCCTGCTGAGCTGACATTGCTTAAAACAGCTTCCTTGGGCAGGAATTTCTGCATCACAGAGCTTGGCAGCCTCTCCTGACCTTACCCTTCCTTGCCCCTTCCCATTTCCTCTTACCCTTCCCAGGGGTGCCGAGTGTCCCAGCTGAGCTCATTTTGGCCATTCCAGTGTTGGGGCAGTTTATTCTGGTGGCATCTTTTCCATTTTTGGCTTTCGTACAGTAAAATGGCGTTAAAAAGGGGGTGTAGCAGGATTTCAAGTGTTCCCATGTGCAGTAAAGGTTCTTTGAAGAAGAAAGACCGTGAGGCCTCATGTCCCATAAATCAGAAGTAAACACTCAGTGAAACTATGGTTTTCCTTTCCACTGTCTATGTACCCACCTGAACCTATGACATAGGCTTTTATATAATGTAAGTGCTTTGATATGAATAGCTTTCTATATAATATAAACCTATTTGGTATCATCAATACATTATGATGTATGTTTATTTCAACAAACCCACATTTCTTCCTTTTTTTCCCCCCCCAGAGTGACCGGCTACTCATTAAAGGTGGACGAATTATCAATGATGACCACTCCTTCTATGCAGACATATACCTTGAAGATGGACTTATAAAGTTGGTTTTTTACAATACTGAAATTTTTTTGCATGCCTGTTAGTATAGACTACTGTGATTTCTTGATGCTGCTGACCTGAAAACTTGCAGCCAGCCATCTTGGTTACCTGTAGATTTGGGACCATAATATGGGAGTGTTTAATTATGAAATTCTGCCAATTTATCTTTACTTAGATAACTAGAAAATTACTGTAAGTTGAAGGTATTTGCTTTTCAGTAAGTTCTTTCCTAGTTTCTTCCAAAATAGTCAAGGCAAGTAGGCATTTTCAGTGCAAGAAGTAATGGTAAAGACAATGGATATTTTCTGGGTCCATGTATGACAGAAGGCTTATTACAGCTGTTTTCCCCACGTCTAATCAGGGCGAATGCAGCCCTGCTGTAAAGGATTGTACAGCACAGAAATCAGCCTCACGTTACGCAGTGCTAATGGGGACCTACTCCGTCTCAGTCGCCCTGTGGGTGAACGCTAAAGCACAGCATGTTCTGTTGGCCGACATTGTTATGCATTGCTCAGATGTCCCTTTTCTTGCTTAGAAAAGGTATATGATCTTAAATCTTCACACAGAAAGAAAATGCTACTGATTTATCAAGATATAAAATATAGGAACTGGGAAGGTATTTCTTAAGTGAAAAACATGAAATACGTGTTAATGATAGCCTGGGAACCAGTAACGGAGATGTCTGTTCATGTGGCTTCTACCTTGACTTCGTGGAGATGGGGATCTCTAGTTTTGCAAAGTTTCGTAGTGTGTACAAGCACTCTGATATACACGAGGATGATAGCCTTTTGCTTGATTGCTAAACATTTTCACTAGTGACCAAACAACCTTGGTCTCCAGAGGCTACAATTTAATGCTCAGAAACATAATTATGGCTATCTGGTAAATAATTCATTACCTACTTGTTTTCAGAGCTTCTTACTGTGAGAAGCTATCATCAGATTAAAAGTCCCATTCTTCATATATCTGTGGCTACTTACATTATTCATGATTCAGGTTATTATGATAGTAAAAATCATGAACACTTTTATGCATGGACTGTACAGTTTTCTTTTTAGTACTTCACTCTGCCTTTGCAGTTGTAGTGTTATTTGCATTTCAGAAGTGGAGAAGACAAAATTTTGAACATGTATCTTTTTTTTCTAATAGCAACAATCAACCAAGTTGTGCTCTTTCTAATGTGTATTTTAGTTGAGTTTTTCTGTTCCTTTGTTCAGATGCAAATTTCCTAGTAACACTTGGAAGCATCACAACTGATTTAACATCTGAGTGCATGAGATGCTGAGTCAGAACCTGCTGTGAATTCTTGGCCAGAAATGTCATGGTACTTGGTAACCAGGTTAGAAATGCCAACTTTTCAGCTGCCCATGTTAAGTCTATCGTCTCCCTCTGAAATCCACGTGTGGATCCATACCTCCAGAAAGTGTATCAGCTGCCCAAGATAGCTAGGATTAATAATGAATATACAGGGAAGATCTTAATTTTAAAAATGCCTTTATCTTTGCCCAAAGAGGTAAGTTTACTGTCCAACACTCCAAGTTGTGACTGATTTCCTGGATTTAGATGACCCAAGATTTTTCTTTGTAAACTGTGCAAGAAAACTTGCTCTGAAATAGCAGTTAATTTGTGAGGGCAGCCTGGTGTGAGATGGGCTTGGGTTCTAATTGTGCTCAGATGATAAATTCTGCAGTCAAAGAAAGCGCTATATTTTCTGTGATTGGTCTCATTTAGTTTCTCCAGCTGGAACTGGCCATTGTGTCTGAATATTTAACATAGTTGTAATCATGGAATCATAGAATAGTGTGGGTTGGAAGGGACCTTTAAAGGTCATCTAGTTCAGCCCCGCTGCAATGAGCAGGGACATCTTCAACTAGACCAGGTTGCTCAGAGCCCTGTCCAACCTGACCTTGAAAGTTTCCAGGAATGAGGCATCTACCACCTCCCTGGGCAACCTGAGCCAGTGTTTCATAAACACTGTAAATGTTGCTCAAGATTCTTGGGAGCAAGACCTTGAACCTCAGGCATCCACGTTTCAGTTGATGCCCTAACTCTCCAGCTGCAGATTCTGCAGATAATAGTGCTTTTTTTTCCACAGAAGGAGCAGACAGCAAACCACTCCGCCCAGATAGGCAATAGTGTCCTGGTTTTGCTAGGATAGAAAAGATCTTGGTTCATTTTCTGAAGTGGAAACTGATTAGAAAATAGAGAGTTGGGTTTCTCTTGCAGACTAATGAAGTGAAGTAAGGTCTTTTAAGGCTTAGGTGCCTGCAGATTGTCCTGCAGAGAGGAATGTAGATAAAACTTGAATGTGTTTGAAGATTAGCTATAGTTTGGAGTATGGTAGGTGCTTTTCCCTACTGTCTCCCTAGGTACAAGGGAGCAGTGGTGCATATGGATTTTTCCTAGCTGTAATTCAAGCCCTGCACACTCAGATGGCAGATGAGAGGCAGTTCTCCAGAATCTAAATAGTAATTTAGATATCTAGTGATTTAAATTGCCACTGGCATGTAAATAATAGCTTTTGCCTGCATCTATTCTGTCTCTGTTACTCCCATGAGAAAATGAGCTCTGGTCTCCATGCCAAGTGGCAGGTCACAGTCTGCTGCCTGCTGTCCCCTGCTCTGCCCCTGCCAAGGGCAAGTGTTGGGTCTCTCCAGGCTGGAGACTAACAAGTATGCAGGATGGGTGACTGAGAACGAGGTCTCCAGAGCTGGGCAGGTGATGAGCCCTTTTAAAGGGAGCCTCAGGTGTCTAAAAGACATCTGGGCTTGGTAGGCAGAAGTGGAGACTTGAAGCCTGCTGTTTCTACTGTGCTTTAATCAGCTAGTGCATGACAGAATTTATCAGCTTGTTCAACTAAAGACAGAAGACAGCATCAGCTTTCTGAGTTTTCTAGTTGCTGGTTTCTAGAAAACCAGCTCAATCATTTATACAGAGTCTAGAATACAGTTTTCTGCACTATTGTATTTTTTTTCACCCACAAGTAACTGAACCCCATTCTTATTAACATACACTTTGCATTAACAAGTGAGCAGTTTAGGAAACCTGTCACATCTCTTACTCTGTGTTCTCATGAGTCAGAATAAAAATTAACTTGAATGCCAGTGAAGATCGGCCTTCTCCCAGCCTTAGTCTTGATGCCAGTGGAAGAGATGAGACAGGCTCCTGACAAGTAATAGAGCAGCAGGATCCATGAAGGCCATTTGGTCCTGTGTCACTTCAGCTTGGATGACTTCAGCCATTGCCACATAAGCTGTTTCTCACTCATACATTGAAAATAATGAGCAGTGAGACATCAAAAAACTTCATTACATGTTTAGCATTCTTTCACTTCGTTAGGATATGTATCTTCTTGAATAGGGAACCGGTAGATACTGATTGTGGAAGAAAATAAAAATTGTTTGCTTTTATACTTTTGTGTAGGTTTTCTTTATTACTGTTTTCAGAAGGTGTGGTAGTCCTCGGAAGTGCAATTCCATCTTAGCCATATTTAAAGGAGATTGATCATTGTAATTTTTTTTTCCCAGTTAAGTATTTTAGCGACCCAAACACTGTACAAAGATTTAAGATTGTTCTAATTAAAATCTTGGGAGTGGATTCAACTGACAAAAAATAGCGCAACACCATTATTATCTGTGATGCTACCTAACTGGGTGCAAGTGTTCAATCTGCTCAGGGGTTGGAGTGCCTTATGGTATGCCTCTGCAAGTCACATTTTAACAGCAGAGAAGCTTCTTGTGACTTATTTGGGCAATAGGATGTGCTGGGCTGCTGCTGGCTTTTGCATACGTATCAGGTCCCTGTTTGTCACGGTATCATTAGCGCTCTGCACAGCTGTGAACAGGTTGTGACATGCTCCCGGTGCTGTACATGTTGATGACTATTAGGCGCCAGACGTGGAGTTGTACGGCTTCAAAACGTGGTATTATCAGCTCTCCCGAGTAAGCCCTTTTGGATTTGTTCAGAGCCGAGCAGCTGAGACCCAGCTTGGGATGCTGGCGGGGAGTTTGCTAACCGAATGGCTTTGCTTCCCTCCGGCCAAAACCCGGAGAACTGGGGGAGCCAAGCTGCTGGAGGTGACATTTTTGCATAGTATATGAAACAAATTCTTGACCTCTTGGGGCTATTTATTAACTCTGGCGGTTTGGCCAAGTTCCAGTGTGAATAATTATCCCTGTGTTTTTCACTGGTTTTAATTAACAGCTATATACATTTTCTGTTCTAGCTTGTTGCGATTGGCTGTTAATCAGTCGCTGTGTTTTGCTCTGTAGGTGGGAGTTGCATTTTAATATGGGAGAAACAGATTCATCAGGTCAGATGTCTGGGGTATTTGTTTAGCTGGGGATACATGTTATTTTATCCCAGACTAAAGGAAATTAAGACAAGGACCATGTGAATATAAAACGAGATAAACTAAATGAACTTAAAATAACATATAGTTATCTCTAAGCCCAAATATATTGCGGTGTAACAGTGCAGAGACATGGTTTCCACACAGACCCATACCTTTTCCTGTTTGGCACCATGCAAAGCAGACGATAAAATTGTAATGTGGCTTTAAAAGTTAAAGGTTAATTTACTCGCAGTTTTGTCCATGAACACTAAAAGTATTTTGATTCTAAGTATCTGAAGTTTGCTTGATATAATTTTGGGGTACAGATTAATATCTTTAATTGTAAAGAATAAATACCCTGTTTTGAAGGACTGAAGGGAAAAGGTGGCAACAGTTAATTAGCATTTTTTTATACACAGTTATGTAGAATCTTTCACAGAGTTTTAACTGGAAGAGGAGGATGAAGAATGTGTGACATGTTAGATGAGAGGTGTTCGGGTTTCTTAAAAACGTATTTCTGTATCTTAGCATATTTACATTTCTTGTAAGGATAAACTTGCATTGCTTGATTACAAAGTAATTATAACTCCTTTTTGATGTGCTTTGTGTGTCTGCCATTTATTTACAATTCCAGCTTGCTGTCGTAGTTGATCTGTGTTCTTCTCTTTTAATTTAAGAGCTTAATATACAAAACCAGAGCCCCCAAGGAGTATTAACTGTAGGTATTTGTAATTATTTAAAGATAGGACAGTTAAGTCTCACCCTGAATCATATTAAAAAAATAATCAGTTTTTAATGCTGGTGCATTACAGCTTCCTTATTGCCCACCAGAGCAATGCAGAGCAACCCGAGCAAAAGGTCCAGCTAGGCAGGCTCAAGGATGCTTTGTTTTGCCAGTGGCATGCGAAGCGGCCAGAGTGGGTGTTTGAGCTTCACCTTCCCTTTGGAATCCCAGTGCTTTCAGTATGGCCCCTAGGTTTCTCTCCCTTGTGTGCCTCAAATAGCTTCTATTACCTGTGCATCTTTGTATAAGTAAAATAATACTGGCTTTCATTGCTGCCTAGGCAAATAGGAGAGAATCTGATTGTTCCTGGAGGAGTCAAGACCATAGAGGCTAACGGCCGCATGGTTATTCCTGGGGGAATAGATGTCAACACTTACCTACAGAAGCCGTACCAAGGAATGACTGCTGTCGATGACTTCTATCAAGGCACAAAAGCAGCACTAGCAGGGGGCACCACCATGATCAGTGAGTACTAGCAATACTAACTCTTCTCACCCCAGCCTGAAGCTCATGGACCATAGATGGGGATAGCTGCAGGAGGCTCCATACCGATTATCAGATCTTTTGCAATGAATCTTCAAATTTCTGGGCACTGTGTTGGAGATCCGTTTGTCATTGTCACCCAGGGCTGGCCTGCAGATGAACCTACCCTCGGACAGAAACAGCATCATGGGGAATTGCCTCTTGGATTTCCCTCTGAAATGTAGAACAAGCACTGGGGGATAATATACCTACTCTAGTATTTTTGAAATACAAGGTAGTGCTGTAAATGTATGGCACAGAATATCTGCCAAAGATCTACTGCTCCCAACTAGAGACATTTCAGGGGCTTTGGAAATAACAAGATGCTTATTTATGAGCTCGTAATTGGCACCAGGAACTGAGGAAGTCCTTACCAGAGACGTCCTGGAGGAACATCTTTCTTGGTGGAAGGGAGAAGTGTTTCTAGTTGTTACAGACCCTTCTTCTGTTTATCAGATGGCAGGATAAGATTTAGCTCTTTCCTGCTAGGGCTTGGCCATTGGTGAGGCAGCATTTCATGTGACATAAATTGTCATTGCTTCCTTGTGCAGAGGAGCTGCCCAATGCGGTTTTACTCCCACTGAACTGGAATGTGGCTTTTTTTGCGCAGTGGTGTAATCTATTACCTATGTTCAGCAGCAAGTATCAGCTGAAAGGATCTCTGGCAATAAGCACAAAATGCACTGCTGTTCATGTATTTTGTTAATAATCTTCTCAGTGTATGTTCTTCAGTTGAGGCTTCCCATGCAGTGTTATGTTTGGAAATGCCACTGGTAAGCCCATCTTGCTTTGTTTCCATAATTACTTTTGACCTAGCCCTGCAAAGATAAGTATATATGCATAAGGAGTCACGTCTTTATGTCAGTAATCATTGTGGCATCATCAGATGCCAGAAGCCTTGAGATACATAGTTGAAGATGCATGGTGAAGATGCATAGTTGCAGCATGCTCAGTCTGCCTGATAGTGTGGCTGAGTGTTTTTACCCTACATCATCTCTGTTCAGTCCTTTGGCTGTATTCCCAGTTCTGGCTGCTGAGAAAGCATTTGACATCTCCACTGGTGTATTGGTAAGGCAGAGTGGGCCAGTTCAGTGACTGTGAGGCACTGGTTAATAATAATGTTTGCTATGAAGTACATAGAAGTGGGCACATCAGACGATAAATACAGGTAAGTCCAGAACTTGCGGCCTCTTACAGAGCAGTAAAGGGAAAAACAACTGTTCCCTAAACTGTGAGATGTTTTGGTCTCCCACTGTGTGTCTGCTGATGCTGTACAACCAGGCTGCCAGACTCAGCTTTAGTATATACTGTCCACAAAGTCTGCTGTACCTGCAGGACCTGGCTAACATCCCCACGTTATGGTCTGCACACAAGCTGCCTCCAAGGTGATGCCTGAGATGCTGGAAGTGCTCACAGGCACCGAGGAAATCTGAATACTGTGCATGCTGTCCGGGTGACACACTGAACCTCCTTTTCAGTTGACCACGTGCTTCCAGAACCTGGATCGAGTTTATTGACCTCCTTTGAGAAGTGGCATGAGGCAGCTGACACCAAATCCTGTTGTGATTACTCTCTGCATGTGGACATCACCAGCTGGTATGATGGGATTCGAGAAGAGCTGGAAATACTGGTGCAAGACAAAGGTTAGTCAGTGAAAATTAGTAGATTTTATTTTTAATTTTATTTTTAAATACCATGTGGAGGTGAAATTTTGAAGTATTTTAATGAATGCATCATCCAGAACAGAAATGCACAGGTGATGGTTACGTGGCCCAAGGTTCTGCACTACTTCGAACTTTTGTATTCACTCGCTGCTGTATAAAAGGGACCTAAAACTTTGTGCATTAGTGCTAGTCAGCAACGAGGCTGAGGGAGAGAGTAGGTTTACTCCAGTACAGGCATGGAAAATTAAGATGCGTGTGTTGTCAGATACAGATGTATCACTTTATGCTTGCTTGTACGTGTGGAAACAGGCTCAGACATTGCATACGTAGGTTTTATTTTAAGATAAAACTCAGGGGCCAGCATTTAGGGTAATTAGCCCAGTCACCTTAGTTCCTCTATTTCATGAATGGAGAGAATGAGGCATTTAAAGTTAGCAGTTCAGATTTTAACTAGACTTGAGTTTGCCCATTTAGCTGCTTCAAATTAAGCCCAAATAAAAAGGACCTGTGCCTGAGGAACTGCCATCACAGGCTAGATCTCATTTCTCAGCAATGGCTTAGCATAATTTACTTGTGAGATTAGATTTTTTTTAAAATATAAAACGTGTATATTTTTAAAATAGGTCTAAGTTATCAGAAAAAAGCAATGCTAAACTTAGGTACCTAATATTGAAAAAATGTCCTGATTTTCTCACGTGCTTGGTCTCCAGTGGCTTTTCCTGAAGTTACTAGAAGATGCCTTGTTTCAGGACTTTGAAAAAACAGGTCACTTATTTAGGAATCTGTTTAAGACACTTACAGGCTTGCTTCTGTTTGATTAACTGGTCTACTATCATGTGAGATGCTGTAGGTTACCTGATCTGGACTCCAGCTACCACTTCAGAATAGCTGAGATGAAACCTTGCATAAATCCTTTTCCATAGTCAGTGTGGCAGTTGCATATATGGAGGGTATCTCGGTGGCACCAGATACATATGTGTGGGTAATTGAATCTAGCCTTCAGAAAATAAGAATAATTTTGACCTAGTTCCTTAAAATTCTGCCTAACGGCATGGATTTTTTTGTCCAGAGACGTATTTTTTTCAAGTATTTTTCACTTGATACTTTCCTTAAAAATGCATGGATATTAATTAGGAAGTATCTGAAATGGTATTTAGTTTCCATGGGTAAATCAGAATGACCCTTGTGTTGAGAATCATAGGATCATAGAACGGTTTGGGTTGGAAGGGACCTTAAAGACCATCTAGTTCCAACCCCCCTGCCATGGGCAGGGACACCTTCCACTGGACCAGGTTGCTCAAAGCCTCATCCAGCCTGGCCTTGAAGAAGGCCAGGGATGGGGCATCCACAGCTTCTTTGGGCAACCTGTTCCAATGCTCCACCACCCT
The DNA here is from genome assembly GCF_000690775.1 of Eurypyga helias. Classification (NCBI taxonomy): domain Eukaryota; kingdom Metazoa; phylum Chordata; class Aves; order Eurypygiformes; family Eurypygidae; genus Eurypyga; species Eurypyga helias. The sequence goes on from NW_010271926.1 coordinate 21,310, forward strand.
CTCTGTGAAGAACTTCTTCCTGATATCTAACCTAAATCTCCCCACTTTCAATTTAAACCCATTAAGTAGTATGTGTATGCAGCATCCTTTGTAAGGTGTAGTGCTCCTGATGATTTAGATTGGAAAGATTCTTTTTATAGAGAGATGTATTATCAAAGTAGAAAAACAAAGCAAAATCCTAATTTTGAGTGAGCATTTGTTTGCTGAGATACTATGGACATGCAGTCACCCAGGGGAATTTATCCTGTATCACAGCATGCTAGCAGTACATGTGCTATAAAACCAGATTTTAGGCAGCAGAACCCTTCAATCAGCAAGATTGCACATAATTTAGAGGAACTGCAGCTGGGCTTACATAGGTCTTTATAATATAGGTGATTTTTACAAGGTGCTGACATCTGTCAACACCGAGGGTGCCAAATCTGTGCTGTTTCCCCACTATCAGTGTTAACGTGGCTGAGCTGCTGCTGTGCATTAGCTGACTGTACTCTCAAGTGTGCCTTGTTTCAAAGGTTAGAGACTATTTTCCAGAGCTTCTGGATCACAGATGGCTCAGCACTCCCAAATTTGCCTGAGGGCTCACGTTAAAAGCCTGGTGCAGACAGTTAGGTTAATAGTTTTCTCCAGCTATCGCAACGTGAGTTTTCAATGTAAATCTGACCTGCCTTTCAAGTCTTCAGGGGAAGCAGGAACCTGTTTGTCCGTTCCTGAACCAGGATGTGTGTTGGGGCCCTTGGTGGCCTCTTTGGTGGAGATAGCATTAGGCGGTCATCTTTGTTCTCATGGATGCTGCAGTATGTCTCAGGCAGTCAATGCGAATTACTCTCGTGTTAGGAGACACGAGGTAAGGGCGAGTGTGAAAGCACAAGCACAATAGGAAATATTTCAAATTAATGGATAATATCTGCTGATAATTGGAAACATTTGAGCCAGCTGGTGCAAATAGACTTGATGTCAATGGAGTGACACTGGTTTTCATCAGCTGGGAATCTGGGTTGAATTTGTTGTCGGCTGATTGTCTGGTGGATGGGTTAGTCGAAGAACAGGGCTCAGCTGATCACGTTTCAGTGCTGTGTGTGCCTAATGCAGTCGTGGCATGAATAATGGGGGAGCTCACAGAGCTGCTGTTGAGGTGCCTTGTCATGAGGTATAATTGGATAATTAATCAGTTTTAAATCAATAAAAAGCTAATTTAAAGAGAGACAGCCTTTGGAAGGGCCTGGATATTTTGTAGAACCAAATGTTGATTGTTGTTGTGGCTTTTGAAAATATTTCCATTGAATAGATTGAGCCAGCAGACCAAGGCATTAGGCAAAGAGCCTGATCTTGGATAGCTGTACTTGTAAATAGGTGTTGTTTTATCTTGGTATCTTGTAAAAGTACTCTCTTTGCAAGGCAGGATGGTTCAAACTGTCTCTCCTGTTAGCTGTAAAGGCAGCCCTTTAGATGCCCTTCCACTTAGTGTGTATGTCATTTGGTATCTGAGGGTGTGGATGTGCATTTAGATGGGAGAACTCTGCTTCTGCATTGTGGAAGCTGTTGGTAAGGGACAGGCTCAGGATCTCGTGGCAGGATCCCGGCTGGGGTCCCTTCTACCCCCATCGGCTTTAGGGAGAATATTAACATATGTGGGAGCAAAACCCCTAGTCATTTTACCAAAGTCAGAGAAGTGCCTAAGAAGATAAAAGGCAATATGAGAAAAAGGAAGAGGATATGTATTACTTGGGTCAATGTATGTCTTCCAGCCACCATACCCAGAGAAAGCTGCCTTATCTTCTGTGGGATTGTGATTAAATTAGTTACCTTTGGCTAGATCCCAGTGGGTAAGGGAGAGCAATAGGTAACCCAGCTCTTTGCTTACAGAGAAATGCGTACAAGAGGATTCAATCCTGTGCCATCACTGGGAATAGTTGGCATGGCTTGGACCAGCCTTGACACGTCTCTCTTTCACATGTGCATGGTCACCCGTGCAGAAAGGTGGCTCCAGGTGCAGCTGACATCTGAGACACTGGCTGGGCTTATGAAGAGAAACCAGAGCTTTCCTCCAAGGCAGGTCGGGAAGATGTGCTGGCTGCTGTGGAGATCAGTCAGAGGGGAGACAGGACTGCAGGCGTGAATTGGCTCCAGGGAAGACGTGGTCAAGCTTAAAGGTTTTAAAGCAGGAACATACTGAGTACTTTGAGACTGTGTAAAGAGAAACAGACTGAGGGATTGCAGTTAGTAAAGGATATGCGTGTTTTCTGGGAACTTGAGAAATAGGAAGAAAAGGACAGGCGCACAGCCTGACGGGGCTCCATGGCCCAGGCTGGATTTGCTCAGTATGGAAGCCAGCAAGGAGGGGCCAGCTCCCGCTTTGTGTTTCTTCCTGAGCTGCCTGGACTTGGCAGGAAGACATAATACCAGGGATCATTTCAAGGTTTTATCCCTCATGTATCCTAGGGTATTTTAGTCTTGTAAATGTGAATAAACAAATTCTATGTGTGCCTGTGAAGAGCCTATGCCTGAGGACATATTTGCTCATTCTAGACTCATGAAGAAGTTGTATCTTCATCAGAGAGGGTTATTCATTTTGTGTAGATAACATGAATAACATGAACAGATATCTGTCTTTTTCCTCTTGCCCCAGGAAGCACAGTTTTCATGACAGCTGTTTTGAAATGCAGCATACATGGCTTAGACAGCTTAGAATTTGCTTTTCTTTTAAGCTAGAAAACTCTGAGACCAGTCCCTGTACCAAAGTGGGGATGTTGTCAGTAGACTAAAGAGTAGGGCAAATTTCTAAACTAATATGAATTCGTAAGTACAGAAAATAAGAACAGAAGATGTTTGGAATTCCCAGTCCATGAGAATACGAAGCTGTGTAAATAATCCAATCTTTGAAATAAATAGCAAAACTTGTAGCATTTGAATACAGTTGGTTCTTGGCAATCAACACTCAACACTAGCATTTCTCACTGATTTCTAAAATTTGGAGCTGTCATCCTCCATGGTTTTGTATGACTGCCATCATAAATCCTTCCATTTTTGGAAGGTGGAAGGAGAGGTATGGTGAGCTGCCCTTGTAACTGGTTTCAGGCTTTGCTTCCACTCGTTCCCAGTGTTTGCCATCAGCTAAGCTGGGCATTTTGGGCAGTAGGGTCAAGAAAAAACAGGTTTGTATGCAAATTCAGATAGACAGTTCCTACAGCTTTTCAGCCCTTTGGGGAAACTTAGCTAGAACTTTATCTATTGCAAAAGCACAGTTTCAGGTCAAGCTGAAATGTTTTCTAGATTAGCTAAAGAAAGTTGAAAGGAGAACCAGTGATTCACAGGACCGTACACCATTTTTTTTAAACTTCACAAACTTCACATGCTTGCTTTAGCCACCACTGCTTGTCTGTGATATGGCTACAAGCAATCTCGTTTGTGGTGGTGGCTGGGTTGCTCCAGGGCTGAACACAGGCAATCCACAGAGTCCAACAAATTCCCTTAGAGAAGAGGGATTCAGGCTTCTAGTCCTAGCAGCTGTAATGCAGCTGGGGAGCCATGCTTTATTTCTGCCAGTGAAAAGCCTAGTCCAGACATATTCTGTGATTTATTTTCCCTAAAGTTTTTGTTCCAATACAATTTAAGAATCCACTTACATGGCAACATCTTTGAATTTTGTCTTGGAACAGGTGTGAACTCTTTTCAAGTCTACATGGCCTACAAAGATCTCTACCAAATGTCCGACAGCCAGGTATTGCTCTGAATGCTTCCCATTGCTGTGCCCTGTCCTTTTGTCTGTGATCTCCCAACACATGAGGAGTTGCTAAGGCTGAATCCCACAAGAATGTTCCCACTGACCTGAGTGGCACTGGGGGGGGATGTGCAGTGGGGGAACTCTCCCTGGAAGGTTGGTGCTGAGCAGTGTTGAACATGTGTTCCTTTGAGTGTATGACATTCACTTTCTGCAAAGATTTTCTGGTGTCTCCCAACATTGCAACCACTCAGCGCTGCTCAGGATTTTACCCTCACTTTATTTTGCTATTATCTTTCAAGGACTCTAGGTCAGAGAGGGAAGAAAAGATGAAGCACTGGAGGCAGTGGCAGTTTTGAGGTTTCAAGAGTTTCTTGGTTGCTGCAAACAGCCAAGTGGACTTGCTCTTTAGGGGTGGTGGCCTTTTCTCATTAGGGCTGGAGATAACAATGAGCTTCTTTGTTCAGAGCTCATTACAGATTCCAGACTCTTCAGCTTTTCCATTCATAAGTATCAGGTCATTGTAAATGGACAATGGCATCTGTTAGTAATAATAATGTTTGCTTATTCAGTTGAGAAAATGTTTCTTTCTTACTTATTCCCAGAGCTATAGCTATCCGTCTCTTAAATAACTGTTGTTACACCTCCAATACATGTGGTTTTAATTGGAATTTTAGAAATAATTATGTATAAATATTCTCTGAGAGGCAGTGCTTGTTAAATTCAACTCCCTGTTGGAATTGCCAAGAGAAATACATCAAAATGTTTAATGTGTGGCTAGACTAATGCCTGCTACCTTGTTCAAATGCCCCTGTTGCAAGTTGTGTATTCCAACCCATTCAGTGCTGGCTGAAGTACCCTGGTGCAAAAGTGGACACTGAAGAAACTCTGTCTTCAGTGTTTGAAAACTGGGCTCCCATGTTACTGAGGTCTGGTTTATACAGTGAACGCATTAGCTGAATATCTTTTGGAAAGGGAACTGAATTTCAGTAGACGTGTGCTCAGAAATTTTCAGTAAAAGCAATAGGATCAACTATTTCTCTTCTGTGTGGAAGGGTTTTGAATCTTAGAAAGCAATAAAAAAAAAGGATGCTCTAGAGAAAATATTGCAACTTTTAATTGCAGAATCAAAGATAGTGAAAGCTTGACACTATCTGCTCTAAGAAGGTGGTGCAACATGCCTGCACTTGAGAAAATAGGTGTTCTAGCTGTACTAAAAGTGTCTGTAGTCCACAGGAGTAATTCCCTTATATATTTGCTAGAACTATGGGGAAAGAGACTCCTCACTAAACTTAGGCCTCCATGGAAGGGCATGTAGAAGTAGCCCTGCAGTGCAAGGGGCTGGGGGAGGCACTATGTCTGAGGGAGATGCAATCCTCCTCAAGACTTCTGGCCCTGTCTTCATGCAGAAGGGTAGAAGCTCGTCCTGGGGCTGGCTGGTGTGTAAGGGGGGTTTGAGACAACACCAAGCAGTGAAGCTCAGGCTCTGCATAGGAAGTGGAGAGTGGAAAAGGGAGATAATTTGCTATTCACCTAGATAGTTACCAGCGTGGAAGGTGCAAAACTAAGGTGAACAGAGAGGTCTGTTAAGTGATGCGTTGCCTTATTCAGCAGTGTTTCTTTCTTTGTACTACCTGCAGCTTTATGAAGCCTTTACCTTTCTAAAAAGCCTTGGAGCTGTTATCCTGGTGCATGCTGAAAATGGAGACTTGATAGCTCAGGTGAGTGAACTGTCATTTTTCCTTCCCTTTGTGAGAAAATAGACAGAAGAGAGGAGAAGTAAAACCCTTCAGTCAGAGTATGGGTAGGAAGGAAAGGACCTACCTGTTAAGTGCCTCAATTAAGCCTGATGCCCTACACACTGCTGGCATAGAGCGTGGGATGAGAGGATGTAGGTGCTTCTGCATGCTTTGGCAGAGCATCCGTGAGGTAGAGCAGCGATCCAGACACCTCCTTGCTTTGGCAGCAGATGAGGACTGGATGTGGTGGGGTGGCAGAAGGAATCAATAAGACCTGTTCTGTATATGGAAGACAAGTGAAGCAGGACAACATAAAGCCTTGCTCAGAGATTCTGGGGACAAAAAGTGGAGCCCGGAAGCTTTGTACTAATGTCTCTTGCTGCAGCTGTCAGCATCAGCAGCATAGTGAGTTTGGAGTGGGTGGTAAAACTCTCAGACCTGTTTACTTTTGAGTAAAGAAATTCTCATAAATCTCTGAAGTTTGAGAATAAGAAACCACCATGATCTTGTAAACATTTCAAAAGTGTGCATAAAGTGTAAGTCATGCTCTTTGAAGATGCCTCTCAGAACTGGAAAACCGGGCTCAAATTCAGTACGTTCCATTAAAATGACCTGGATCCCCAGCGCAGTCGTTGCAGGTCAGGTCCCAAGCATAGGTAGTGTCCTCACCCTGGAGTGTGCCGTAGCTCTGATCTGTGCCACAGCACATCGGAAGAAAAAAACAGCAGTCGATAGTAAACCTTCTGCTGGTCTTTCAGAGGCCAGGATTCCCCTATAAAACAGAATATGTGGGTTGGGAGGGTGTTGTTATGATCCTCTACATCTGTGGCAGATGAATCTCATATGGCTGTTGCGGAGTTGTCTCCCTCCTCTGATCCCTTGTACATGTACAGAGCCCCTCTGAGGTCCGTGAGGCTCCGAGTGAGCTGACTGATTTATCTGCTGAGCTCTTTATCTGCTGGCTTATCCGCTCAGGACTAGGCTGCAGAGCTGACAGGGAAATTACTGTAGCTAAAAACAAGTTGTCTTTGAGATCTAGACTAGGGAAGCCACCTTGTGTCATGGTTAATAGAGAACCTCAGGTGAACGTTTGAGTGGTTGGGCAGTGTGTAAGGGCTCTTGCCTATATGGGTTTATTTTGTTGTTTTTCTGTCTGTGGGATTCTGTCCTTTATCTGCCTGGTAAGAATTTACCCTCTTTGAGAGCCTTCTTTCCCTTTTCCCTTCAAGTTTGGCTGAAATAACCACTGGGCTCAAAAGTTACTCCTGAGGAGTCAACAGGCACATACAGTGCAATTGTGTCCTTCCCCCACTGAAACCAGGTGAAAATCCTCATTTGGATTCAAGAGGGAAAAAAAGGCTGATTTCACATGAAATTTAGCATGATTTAAAATGACCAAAATATAAAATTTATAGTTTTAATACAACAGAAAATACCCAGTAGAATGAAAATTAATAATAAGAAACATAAGTCATCGGTATTACTGTAGGAGTGGCAAAGTGGAACAAATCAAATGGCACCCGTGATGTTTTGGTACGTTCCCCATTAAAGTCAAAGCGCGCTCGTGGAATTGCATTTCTAATAGAAATCTGTTTCAGTTACGTTTTAATTTGATCAGCTTTAATATACAGCCATGGAATATGAACATACAGGACAGAAAAATTATTAGGAAAAGAAAAAGTAGTAAAGAAATGTGAATTATGTTATACATCAACATATTTCTTGACCATTGCCACGTCTCATAAAATCAGTCTTATGCGTTTATTTAGGCTTATTTGGATAGTGAAAAGAAAGCTGCCTGCAGGGAGGTTTTTCAGGACTATCCTGTGTGAAAACACAAATTTGATCTTATCAAACAAATATTCTATCTTATCAGCACTATCAAATCCTCTTACAGTGGGTAATTTTATCATTTTAGCTGATTTTATGATTTCCTTCAAGATGCAAACCTATCCAATTTTGTGTAGCCATTCTTTGCCATCTTGCTTTTTTTAATGGTTATAACTTTATTTTTTGTTGAATTTTTATTGTCTGAAGTCTTTAACTGGTACTGTTCAGAACTGTTGCATTAATGATTTAGAACAGCTATTTTTAAGAATGCCCATGAAACATTATGTTTTTCTATCCAAAATATTCTTAATTACACAGCCAGGTTAATACGTTCCTATTAATGTCTCTTCAGCCTTGATTGACTGCAGTGAAGGCAAAAATATATGTGAATTTTAACTCACTCAGGATTTCCTGAAGCATGTTGGTAATGTGTGAGATTTTCACCCTCAGGGACCTGGGATCAAATATTTATTAGATGACACAGTAAAGTGTGTTCGGTAACTTCATCCTGGTCTCCGGGGGACATTTGTCTGTATCACATAGACATTATGTTTGCTGAACTCGGCTCATTAGAGCCCTGTGGGCAGGGCAAGCCAGGGTTGGAGGTACCATGGAAACTTTTTTCCGATACCACTGCTTGACCTTAAATTAAAAAATAAGTGAAGCTTTTTGTCTATTTTCTGACAAACCCCCATTGGTCCTGAGATGGGCTTTTTGGTGTGGACACAGTGCCCACACAACTATAGGATACTGTTTTGCTTTTGTAAAAACGTAATTTTCATGATTCACCCTGCAGGAGAAAAGTGTTACAGAAAGCAGGATGCCAAAGGCAAGACGTTGTTTGGTGAAGTGTCAGCAGTGCTAGATTTTAAGGAAGGTAACAGGCCTTCATGGATTGCAGCCAGAGAGGAACTTGTGCAAGAGAAGAAAGATTTGCAGGCTGGCAATATCCATAGTTACTATTTTAATATATTGATCGAAGGCTGTTCCCTGGGTTGGTGTCTTGGTGTCAAATAAGACTTTTTGGAGGGCAGAGGAGATACCTGATGGTGCAGCCCGATGGCTTAAGGCACAAACACGCTCTTATCGCACTGTGGAGACAAATCTTACCCCACAATCCATGCTGGCTGCGTGGATCAGACGCCGGGGTGGCATGGGACCAGTTTAGAGCCAGTGTTTTCAGTCCTGCTCCCCCAGCAGCAGGCTTACAGAGCTGCATTTGCACAGACAAAAAAGGGGCAGTCAGAAAATACGGCTGTTAATCTGCCAGAGGATGCCTGGTGCAAGGGTCCCGTCCTGGAGCGGTTGTCAGCGTTTATCTGCTGTGTTGCAGGAACAAAAGCGTATCCTGGAGATGGGAATCACTGGACCCGAGGGACATGCCCTGAGCAGGCCCGAGGAGGTAAGAGACGTCACTCATTTTGTCGTTCATGGCAATGTTTTGTTGAGCATGGAGCATTGGACCTTGGCTTCTGCATGTGCAGATGATAAAGGGATGCGTGGGGGAAGGCAAGAGTCTGCTTCTCCCACTGCCTCTTCCAGAATTATTCAAAGCCTTGAAAAGTCCAGGTCTCCTTCAGCCTGTTGATTTGCCTGAAATACCCTTTTGCTGCTGCAGCAGGTGCGTTCCCTCGGTCCGGGGATGAGCGTGCCCTTCTACACTCAGGAGCTGCAGGTCATGTATTTTTGAGTGTGAGCATTGCAATTTGATTTGTGACAACAAAGAAAGGGCTTGTGAGTGTAAAAATCAGCAGTGCAGCTTGTGGGTTAGGCTTTGGGAGTAACTACATTCATTAAAATGCTTTGGCAGAAAGCCTCCTACAAGATGCATGTGTATGTATATACCATGCATATGCACATGCCCACATATAAATCTACGTTTCTGCCATCAGATACATGTGTAGTAGAAATGCAGGCGGTAGAAATGCAAATAATTTGAGAATGGAAAGATGCTGCGAGGCAGCTCATTTTATGCAGCTCTCTTATAATAAAAAACAGGCTCTGCCAAGGATCATCTCTGGCATCTGGAAAGGGTTTCTTTAATGAGAAGAAAAAGGTGGAGACGTGTCGATGTCCCTTAATGTGCACAGTTCAGACCATTAATGGGATGGTGGAGGGCGGCAGTGGGAAGTGACTGCTTTCCTTGAAGACTAAAGAGACAAGGCCCTAGGGATTTGAGGCTAAACTTGAAGAGATTGTTGTGGTTTGCAGATCTTTATATAACCTCTCCCCAAGGCAAAAATAACTTAATTGGTCACATTCTTCTATTGAACTGTTTATGTACTTTTTCATTTTGCTGTTTAACTTCCACCTAAATTATTCTAAAAGAATTGAGTTGTTTCCTCTTAATGAGAACAAGGGCCTAAGGAAAATCTGCATTTCCACTTTCCAGAAAGGAATATTGAGTCTTTTTGACTGTGGTGCATCTGACCACCTCAGCCCCAGTGCTGAGGTGCAGAGGGCCTGCCTCCTTCCCTGGTCTTTGGCAGCCGCGTTTGGGGCTTCCACAGCAAATGTTGTGATAAAAGTCCTAGGAGAACCTGAAGTGACAGTCTGATTCAAGAAAAAAATATTTTGCAAAACTGTGAAGAATTAAGCCATGTGGTTTTGGAAGGGCTAAATTGCTCAGCATCTCTAGCATGATTCTTGGAGAGAAATTTCTGTACCATTGAGTCAGTATTTCCAGTCACAATGGAGTTTTAGGTATTAAAATGTTGATACTGTGAGTCCATCTGGGAAGGAGGTATAAATGTGATGAGTGGGGAAGGGAGTCTCCAGAGCCCCTGGGAAACTGCTCCTCTGTCTGAAGACAACTTCTTAGTGTGCCTACATCCCAGATGGCTCCCTGGGAGGAGATTGCCTTTACGCTTGCTGACAGAGGGGACTTACTGGGCAATGCTTCAAAGGCTTTTATGGATTATGGGCTAAATTCAGTCCATAGTGCTGAAGTTGCTGTTTGAGAATACTTTACATTCACTGTCATCCTTACGTAAAGATTGCAGAGGGTAAGCTGCCAGGGAGAGCTCAGTAGTTGTCTCCAGGCTGGGGCAATGTTTCCTTGCTTTGTTCTCCTTCCAACTACAGGGTAGAAGTCTGAGGCAGAAAGGTGGAAGGGAGGTAAGGAGGAGCTCTATCAGCTGCGTGAATGTCACTTTTCCTTGGGTGCAGGGAGCCAGGGAGCTGTATTTGTGTGTGGGCAGCTCTACCCCGTTGGTGAGTCCAGTCTGGCTGTGGTTACTACTAACGCAAAGTGTCTGAGGTTGTGTTAGCTCCCTCTTTCCCAGCACTGTGTCCATCTCTATGGAAAATGCAGGGTCAGTCCCTGAAGAATTCTTGCTAAAAAGTTGAGAAATATGACACATTCTCCAGTTCATTTTTTCTTCAGTCTGCTTTTGCACTTAACTCGTTTCCTTATTTTTTCCCTCAGCTTGAAGCAGAAGCAGTTTTCCGTGCCATCACCATTGCCAGTCGAATAAACTGCCCAGTGTACATCACCAAGGTGATGAGCAAGAGTGCGGCTGATATCATTGCACTGGCCAGAAAGAAAGGTAAGGGGCTTCCTTGTCTCTCCCAAGCTCTGATTTTTTGTTGAATAGAATCTCAGTGGAGAAACCTGTACGTCTTGACCCAAATCACAGGGAGACGTTACCAAAGAATGGTGACACCATTGCAGAGCCTAAATATTTAAGGCTGGGAAAGCTGAAGGGAGATCCTTCTGCATTTTTCAACTGAGAACCTCTCCCCACAACCCCTCATCCTCTTGAAGTTTGTGTTGTAACTCTTCTTTATCCTGTGATCCCTTTTACCTTTCCCTTTGCTGTATCTCTGCTCATGGGAGGGAGATATTTTCTTCTTAACAGGGCCTAGCATGTCCTCTGTGCCTTTTGGGGGTATTTCAGGGTATTACCCTCTGAGGGGTGGCTTGGGCAGCAAGCCGATTGTTAGAGGTGCTTGGTGCTCGCTCCTGGCCTTGCTGCTGAAGGCTGGATCCCCGTCAGATGGGATATTTGTGTTCTTGGAGACTTGGGAAATATGGTGCTGGAGACCATATGCTGCTATCTGCTGGTACTGTGCCTAACCTGGGAGTAGTAAAAAGGCATCTGGCTGCTGGAGCCCATCCTCCACCTAAATGCACTCCGAATTGGAGCGACAGAGAGAGAACATGGCTGTGATTAAAACAGTACAAATTAAAACCAGATCTGAACGGTCTCCTTCTGGATTAGAGAGGGAACTTTGTAAATATGCTGATCAAAAGCGTGTGCACCTCAGAGAGCCTCCTGATTAATTTTTTATCACACAGACAAAGCCAGGGCTACTTAATTTTCTGGGAGCTATGCTGGCCATGTAGCAATCTGTAAATTATACATGGCTGCATGCAGCAAGCAGCATAATGTGCTGAAAAGTGAGTGGATTGTAATCACTTCCTGTATATCTTTGCTATCCCCAAGGTCCCCTTGTTTTTGGAGAGCCGATCACTGCCAGCTTGGGGACAGATGGGACACATTACTGGAGCAAAAACTGGGCAAAGGCTGCAGCTTTTGTGACCTCGCCACCTCTGAGCCCTGATCCTACCACTCCAGATCACTTAAATTCACTCTTAGCATGGTAAGACCTTCATTACTTTTACAGGCTGATGGTCAGGCCAGCGGTTTCCTTTAGAGCCATCTCACATGAACAGCAGGGAAGAGGCAGTAGAAAACAAAGGGGTGTTATATCCCTGTGTTCAGGCTGTCAGTCGGGTGAGCAGGCATGGACCCCCATCTCCTGGTTAGCATGATAGAGGCAACTGCTGGCTATCGAGGAATTAATTCCTTTTCTTTCTGCTTTTCAAGTGATTCCTAGTTGTACAGCTAGATAAAGTCTTTCGCCTAGGACTTGGAGCTGGCTTTCTCCCTAGTTCTCTGTTTTCTCCAGCCAAGTTGTTAATACATGATTGGATGGCATCCTCACTGTCCAGCATAAGCAGCAGTCTGGTGGATAGACCATCCATCTGTGGGAATAGACTCAGTTTTAAGCCCTGGTCGTATCTAACAAGCACAGCTCCTGGAATCAGGGTTGTCCCTGAATGCAAAGATACCTGGAACTGAGAAAACTTTGCTGGTGCAGTTTTTGTGAAAGCTGGTGGAGGGCTGTAAGCTGTGAGCACTTCTGAGAATGAGGCTGTCACAAACTACATTGTAAGTGTTTGTAGCAGAATTCAGTGATTTTAACTCCTGTGTGTTGCAAACTTTTGACCTGGTAGTTTTCCTTCCTCTAGGATGCACCAAAATGATGCAAGTTTCCCTGTGTTTAGTTCTTGCAGCCTTGTTTTTACTTTTAGCTTGCCTCGTGTCTTTATATGTTTCAGGGTCCTCAAGCTGGAAGTCAGCACAGATTAGTGGTACATGTGGAGAAGGTACATCAGGCAGGAGAAAGAGGCCAGAGTGGATTGCAAAGGAGACTGTCAGGGACTCAGGTGGAGACAGGATAGGGTCATGGGCTGACTGTCTTCAGGTTGGCAGAGAGATGGTGTCACCAGAGAGATGAAAGGAATGTGGACAGCAGAGGGAGAAGTGTCTCTCTTATATAGAAAAGAAGACATCAGCAATGCCTTGCCAGCATCCCAGACTGTAAACCTATCCCTGAAAGTATTTTCTGCCTGTAGTCAACTGTGGGTCTTCTTTAGCTTAAGCAAAAGACCATCTGCTTTGAAATGGTATGGAAATTCACAGCTGAAGTCCCACCAGGACAGATTGCTAGAGCTGGAGTGAGGAACTCAACTTACCAGTCAAAACCTTATTGAATGCCATGTGTTGGCACTCATCTCACCTGCTGTCTACCCCTTCTAGGGTTTCCTGTGCTCTAGACAAAGCAGTAGAATTTGAACCCTAATAGTGACCCACTGGTCTTCAGCAGACGTTTCCTCCTGAGGTTAGTTTTCCACATGACTGCCAGGCAGGCTGTATGGCAGGCAGTGCCAGTGTGGCTGGTAATAGGAGGTTCCTTCATGTGTAATTCAGGCTTGGGCAGAGCTGCCCTTGAGGTGGATTCTGCCGTCAGTGCGTGCTGCTGCTGCAGCGTGCACACATCTCTCCCTGCACGCGGCAGGGCAGGCTGTGCCCTCCACCAAACCCAGGTTTTAATTCGGCTGCCCTAGTGATGCTGCATGCACAGCACTACCCATGGATGCGCAGCCGAGCTCAGGGTTACTGGCATTTCTGGTAAGAATACGCAGGAATTTATTCTGTTGTGAAGGTCTGGTAGGAGAAATAATTTTCCATAATTGAGCTTTCTGTTCCTTAAAATAAGGACAAGGAATTAAAACGACTTTTCTGGTCTGATCCAGCACTATGAAGAGTGAAGCTCATTGTGTGAGGGTGAGGCTCTTAGCCAGCACATGTGAATGTGTATCAGAATGTTTGGCTGTATCTTTTCCAGAATAGAGTCACAAAATAATAGTATGTAGGCCAAAACAGATTAGCTAAAATAACAAGAGAATTTTTAGAACCGGAATCCGAATAATGACTTTTTTTAAAGACTAACATCAGAAAGACTAACTGAGGAGTCACAGAAGTTTTCATTATCCTCCAAGCATGCAAAAATGCTTTTTTTTTTTCCTAGTGGCTTAAAGTCCTAGATCTTAAATGACAGCAGCTTAGCCTGCTTTCAGTTTTAATACTTTAATTCTATACTGTGAAACTAAAAAAAGAACTGAATATTTTATCAGTCTGCCATGCATTTGTGGGGAATTTTATGCAAGGATGATGGTAAAGACAGCATTTCATTTTTCTGTTGCACTGTTCATCAGGAGATCATTATTATACATTCATTAAAATGTCCTTATGACATTCTACCTCTGCAAGTATGCAGCATACTGCTTGTGCTGCTTTCACAGAAAGTGTTGATTTTTCACTTTGAAAAGTTGAATAGATAAAAATCCAGCATAGCTCATGAGGATTGGTCCTTGTTTTATCTATGGACATGAGGACCATCTTCTATGGTGTACTGGCGCATTATTGCCACTCTTTTGAAGCAGAGATGTGAGATCTTGGTGCCTCATGGCAGGCGTAATCTGCTGCAAAAGCCTTGTTTACAGGGAAGAATAAGATGACCAGGTATTGATGTGGCATTTAAAGATACACATATGTTCACTTTTAGTTCCCACCGCTCCTTCTTTTGTGGAGATGTTTTCCGTGGTGATCCCCTCTTGTCTTTCGGTTCTTGAGCTGCTCTGATGCTCATTCCCTATTTGACGGTAGGGTATAGCTGAACAGGAGGAGTGCCCACGTGCTTGACCACAAGGTAGGGGTTGGGGAGCTCTTGAGCTGTGTGCTTCAGCTGCAGAAGTCTTCTGTTGCCTAGACCGGGGAGTGCAGTGTGTCATTACGTGTCAGAGGAGAGGGAAAACGGAGTTCAGCGGAAGCAACTCCTTTTTATCTTTCAGGTGTAGGAGTTAATAGCGGAATAGCGTTAATAGTAAGGAGCGGAACATAACTCCAGGGAAAAGGGCGGTGGTACAGGGCCTGGCTGCGACATTCATGTTTTCATGGTCGTATTCCTCAGAGTGCAGAAAGCAGAGAGGGTAAGCCATGAGAAGATTAGCTGACAGAATAGGAGCAAGAAGGAAGAAACGGCATTGCAATCTTGTGACTTTATTGCTGTGTTAGAATAAATTAATGTTTAACTGATAGATTTGCTTTAGTCTTACGGAGTAACACCAGGCAGTCATTAATAATCAGTAATAGCTAAAACATCACTGCCCTTTCACTATTAAATACATGGGTTCAGCTTGTGCTGAAAACTGGATAGATGGATAGATGTGAGCATGGTGAAGAACCAGAAAAGAGGCCAAAAGAGGCTCTGACTGTCAGCAATCATTAGGGCTGGCAGCCCAGAAAATTGCATTAGGATTACTGGTCTGTGACCCTTTTTTCCTCTCTATTTGGCTATTTGTTAGCTTGCTGGAATCTAAATTTGTGGACCAGAATCATTCATACGTAATCAGTTAAAGAAAAGGATGACAGGCTCTTGGAGACATCACCCTTCTGGAGCGATGGAAGAGAAATCATAGTGTGTTTTAATGTGCTTGACTCCTGTACGATTAATCAAGTGCTAAAAATATCACCTGTTTCCTGTGGATATTGAAGAACCGGTTTTATTTCTGTGTTTCTATTTTTGCAAGATTCTGCGTATTGGCTATGTTCTTCCTTCTTATTCCCAAGAGAAGCTGTGATCCAGTTCTGCTCTGAAAAAAATTTTCACCAGGCAGGAAAAAAGGACTTGTTAAATAAAAGCATTACTCTTTGGTAGCTCTTTTTGTGTTTCACCCCATGCCTTTTTCTGTGTAAGACCTTTAAATTAGCAAAATCCAGAGCACATGTTTGACTTGCACTGTTCCTTTCTTTGCTTAATTAGAAGACTACCTGATAAAAGACTTTTCTTCCTTTTTTATTTTCATGGTTCTGTTTTGGAAGGTCAGTCAAGAAATATTTGTGTAAAAATTGCAAGAAAAATATATGTGCAGGGGAGAAACACAGGAAAACAAGCTTGATGCTTATAATTTTGCATTGTAAAATCTGCCGTGATTTTTCAACATGGTTATCAATTAATTTACCTTGAGAGTGGTAGGCATTTCATCCAAGCTTCTGATCATTTCATTAATCCTGGAATAATCCTTTGTCCTGGTTGGTGGGCTTGTGCCTGATCTCTGTTGATAAGCAGCTGGGAACCCGAGGGAGCTGTAATCTGGAGTTCAGGGACTTCCATGGGAAAGTGATACCAGTGCCATTGTTGCTCTTCAATGATCTGTAGCCAACATGTAAATGCTGCTGATGTGATTTACAGCCTATGCCTTCGGGGTGTAGGCTTGAAAGGTCCATGCACAGCTAGTCTGAGCCCAAGGTAACCTTGGTGTGGGGCCTGGTCTAAACCTTCTGTGTGTTAACTCCACAGTGGGGACCTGCAGGTGACGGGAAGTGGACACTGCCCGTATAGCACTGCCCAGAAAGCCATTGGAAAGGACAACTTCACTATGATTCCTGAAGGGGTCAATGGAATTGAGGAAAGAATGACTGTTGTCTGGGACAAGGCTGTAGTAAGTAATTACTTGCTTTTACGGACTAAAAAGAAATTTGAGTGTTGGCTGAATAATGAAAGCCAGTACTTAAGTGACTTTCTAACATATTTCTGAGAATTCCCTGAGAGAGCGCTACTATGAGGTGGATTATTTCAAAACCCTCTCATTTTGTAAACTCAGGGCTGTGTTTCCCTTTTGACAGTGCAACACCATCATGTTTTATGTGACCCGAGGCTTCACAGACTACATCGCTCAATTTTCCAGTTGTGTCAGAGTAGATGCTTCTCAGAGATATAGGATCTGGAGCAGTTAATGATTTTGAAGTGGACCCCATATAAACGTGATGAGTGGATTGTTTGAATTTGGGAAGTGTCTCATCGTTTTTGAGAAATTACAAATGGATGGCAGTTGAGCCTCAGGCTAGACTGTGAAATGCTTTGAAGGAGAACACTGCATGTAATTCTTACTGGCATGTTTTACGGTGGGGTGCCAGTATAAGTTAGCCATTTTTTTAATGGTTCCATGGAACCTAATATATAGCGGTGTTCTCCCTCCATTGTCCGACTTCACACACCCCCCCATGCACACACTCACACTCATTACCTTAGACTGCATTGCACTCAAATGCGTGTTGCAAACTGGGAAGCAGTAGTAGTTACAACACTCTCCTGAGCACTTCTCACAGACTGTGCTGAACATCCAGTTTCTTCAGCGACCGCTACTGAGATTCCAAGCACAGAGGCAGCTGCAGGTATCTGCCATGTAGAAGCAGAGTGGGGAAGCAAGCAAAGTCCAGCCAGCGATATTTCCCTTTTGTTACTCCTGCAAAGGGAAGGAGCTGCAGCAGGGGCTGCAACATGAGATTTACATCTGGTAACATTCAGTCCTGGACCACTGAGTAGCTTATATTTTGCAAATCTCATGTTTAACCAGGTAGGAGCTAAGCGTTTATTTAATAGTAAAAAGGTTGGCATTCTTGTTCTTCCTTGGAATGTTGCTCTTGCTTATTGCCAGGGAAGACCCCAAAATATTCAACTGAAAAATCAAAAGGCTGCTGTGGACAGCTGCAATTAATCCATCACCGACTGTATAAAAAGTTCAATTGGTAGTGACATTTCTCCAGGCAATGACTTTATACCCGGGGTTGTTTTACTTAGATTAGTAGGTTTGGTGATACTGATAGTAGAAGGGACTTAATTTGCAAGAAATATTTCTAAAAGATCCGGAATCGTGGTCTTTTATTTAATCTTGTAATATTCTCATAAGTTTCTGTGTTTTAAAATCATTAAAGCATTCAACTGGAAATGACTAGGACGAACACCAGAACACTTAGGCATCAGTGTGTCGAGAAAGGGTCCTTGGATAACTGAGCAACCTGATGGTGTCATCTGCATTAAGGTTTTATTGGCTGTTCTTTGGGATGCCAGGAGTTACACGTTTACTTATTTGAAACTCCCATGCCTTGTATAAAAACCTGCTTGATAAAACCTCTGTTTCATGCATCACTGCCATCTCTACGAACCACACGCCCTCCCGTTATCTCCCTCATCGTTCCGCACTCTGAATAGTAAATCCTCATTTTATAAACATGTTTTCCTGAAGTCACATTGTTTTTAGGCCACAGGTAAGATGGACGAGAGCCAGTTTGTAGCTGTCACCAGCACCAATGCTGCCAAAATCTTTAATCTGTATCCAAGAAAAGGACGGATCGCTGTAGGATCGGATGCTGATGTGGTTATTTGGGATCCTGATAAGGTGAAGACTATAACAGCTAAAAGCCATAAATCGGTAAGGAGAAAAGGAAAACCAGCAAGAAAAGAGAAATGTCACTGTTGCTTTTCAAATGTTGATCTAATTCATGTGAACACCAAATATATAGGATACAAAGGAGTGATGTAACTGCCTACTCTGGTTCTGAAATGGGTAAATATTTCTGAAGTATCGATATCTTGCATCGGAAGCACTGGGATCAGGAAGGATTTATTTTGTCTCTGCATATTTCATCGCACTATTTTTTTGCGTGCTTGTGGCAGATCTGTAACAAGGTGTGAATCAGCAGGTCTGCAGCTGAAGTTAGTACAGCTGTGATGATGAATTTTAAACCAGCTCACTGTTTTTGCTCACCTGAAAAGCATCTGATACTCTAAATTGCACGTTTAAATCACTAGTATTATAAATTGTGACAGATGATTAAATATTTGGATAATGCAGCTCTGAGCAGCTTCATGGCTGAGGTTTTCTATTTCATTCCAAAGCTTTGCTGCATACTTCTCTGCCCTTAGTGCTGAGTAGTAGTGACTCACAGTTGCTTCAATTTTGACAGTGACAGGGTTTGTCTTATGTGTTGTGTATCTCAAAGTTGTTACCTTATTGTTCAGTACTTTGGTCTTTTATATTGGGGAATTCTTCCAAATGTTTTACAGGAAATCAAATAATATGTGTTATATTAAAAAGACACAGACCTTTAGAAACCTTTAAAAAGTAAGTGTAGGTGATTCAGTTTCTATTTCTCAGTTTTGGGATCTCTCTGTATTTTCAAGAAAGTGCTAATCACCTGCCTACTGACAGTCATTCCCATTTAGATTCAGGCTTTCCTGGTCCTTTCTGGGCTTTTTTTCCAGACAGAAATATTTGTGCTGGCCCCTTTGAAATTCCCTTACACAGTTACATCACATGTATGGTGGGTACCTCTGGGTATCTGGCAGCTGAGTCAATTTTCCTTCTTATGAGGGCTATCGCACTGCTAGAGGCTCTGGATAAATATGGGAAGTCCTCAAAAACAAATGAGATGAAGCCCTGATGGAAACTGAGCAATAAAAGTAAAAGTCTGATCCAGGAAAGTCTGATCAAAGATATTCTTTGTAATAATTTAATATTGAAATGCATTCCTTTTCATTCAGACAAAACAATTTTATACAGATCATAGAATCACAGAATGGTTTGGGTTGGAAGGGACCTTAAAGATCATCTAGTTCCAACCCCCCTGCCATGGGCCGGGCCGCCTTGTGCTTGGGATTGCCCCGGCCCAGGAGCAGGACCTTGCACTTGGCCTTGTTGAACTCCATGAGGTTGGCAGTGGCCCACCTCTTCAGCCTGTCCAGGTCCCTCTGGATGGCATCCCTTCCCTCCAGCGTGTCGACCGCGCCACACAGCTTGGTGTCATCGGCAAACTTGCTGAGGGTGCACTCAATGCCGTCATCCATGTCACTGACAAAGCTGCTAAACAGTACCGGTCCCAACACTGACCCCTGAGGAACGCTGCTTGCTACTGGTCTCCCCTCAGACATTGAGCTATTGACCACCACTCTGAGTGCGGCCATCCAGCCTGTTCTTTGTCCATTGAGTGGTCCATCCGTCAAATCCACGTCTCTCCAGTTTAGAGACAAGGATGTCGTGTGGGACAGTATTGAAGGCTTTGCACAAGTCCAGATAGATGACGTCAGTTGAGATAGATGTCAGTTGAGTTAGATGACATCAGTTGTCTAGAACTATGACTACAAATGCAGATTGTAAATTACTAACTGCGAAGATCTTGTGCTGAACTTGCAGTGAGTATGTTGGTTGATCCCCAGGCTGTTGAGTACAACATCTTTGAAGGAATGGAGTGTCATGGTGCCCCACTCGTGGTCATAAGCCAAGGGAAGATTGTGTTTGAAGATGGAAATCTGCACGTAAATAAGGGAATGGGTCGCTTCATCCCTCGCAAACCTTTCCCTGAATACCTTTACCAGCGCATCAAAATCAGGAATAAGGTAATGTCAGATTAATCTTAATCTTCTTTATAGCCATACACACTTGGAACCACAGTAGCACATGGGTTTTTTTTAATTATTGTGCTAATATGAGACTATATCATCTGGACTATGTATGACTCATTCAAAATGTGACCAAAAACCTTGTTCCTCTGCAAGTGTGAACTGATGTAACTTTACACCATGAGCTTCAGTGGGTAGAGCACTTAAATGCCAGTTGGGCATATTTGTCTGGTGTCCAGCTGTGCAAACTTTTGAAGGGACCTGGAATAATAATTAAATTTACTTTTAGTTAAAATTCAGGAAGAAGATAGAGCTTCTTTGGAAGGAGGGTTAGCCAGAAGAAAACCAGAATTTTACATTACTAAGCTTTGCATACTCAACAGCCACACACCAGAGAGGAGCATGCAAGCCAGAGATACTCATCGTATCTGGCATCTCTGAACTGTTGTTGGTGCATTCGCTGAACTGATTATTAGCAGCATTTATAGTGGTGTCTTGTACCAGGTGTTTGTACAAACGTAACTGGGCCAAGTAACCTGTGTCTTGCAAGCGGGCCTGGATTTTAGGAAAAGCTTTTGATTTTAGGAAAAGCTTTTGATTTTAGGTACTTAGGATAGGTCTGCAAAAGGGCAAAGAAAGGGAATGGCATTTTTGCTCTTGCAGCTCCCTCTGGTGCCAGACGAGAGGTAGGGAGACCAGATCCACATCCGTGTTTCTTTTCCCACTATTGAATTTTATCGATTAGAAATATTTAGAAAAACCCAGTGATGGTCGTATCAGCCACCATTTGAATATGCCAGTCCACGACAAAGGAATATGGAAAAAAACATGTCTAACAAGGGGCTGCAGAGCTGTAACTGGCACAGGATAGCAGTACATTTATCCCTTGAGCAGGGATAGCACTGTAAATTCCTGCCGTTGTGGGTCCCTGGAAGATGGATTCATTGCTGTGATCAGCAGCTGCTCCCTTCTAGGCATTAGTTTTGGCTCAGCCTGCGAGACAGTGGCTGTTCTGAGCCTGATGTCCCCATCACCAAAAGCAAGGAAAAGGCATTAATTTTTGTAAGAGCTCCCTGAAATCCCTATGAATGGTGTCCTTCTAAATGGTATTTTCATTTCACTGTTAACCTGTTGGGGAAATGGCTCTGAAACAATAATCTTGTAAGCTACAGATTTCTGATCTTTTTGATGAGGTTTGGATTCTGCGATTCAATGGCTTCAGGCTTATCCTGAAAATTGAACTATTTTAAAAAAATATTATTTCCTAGATTCCTGTGATTTTAAGGCTGTTTTGATTTGTTTCTTTCTCACATTCCTTACAGGAACTGTACAGGAATAAAATCTAGAGACCTCAAACTGAAATCAGAGCTCAAATGACAGATAACTATTGACAAATAATGAGCGATGGGTCCCATGCCACAGTCTAGCGTAGAATTGGTTCTCTAGTTGATTACAAGAAGTAGAGATTTCTGAAATTTTAATTTACAAATGGCCACCACTTTTGAATGCGTGCTAATGAGGATAATGAGATGTCTGGAGGGGAGAAGCAGAGAAAACACAGGTAGGAGTGAAACTGCTGCAGTCAGTATAGGGGGTATCAGTCTTGCAACAACCAAAGTGTGGGATTCAGCAGCTGAACCAACCCTGTTGAAAAGCCTCTGAATGGAGAGGGACAAGGTGATGGTGAATGATCTTACCTAAAATAAATATCTTAGGTAGGTCAGACCTGTTGTTCTTTTGAATCCCATTTCTCCCCACTGACTGTGAAGGAAGACTAGTAAGGATCTCTCTCATAATTTTTATAGATACAAAATTGAGGGAGGAAGCGTTATAATTTCCTTTTATATAAAGCAGACTGCAGCTTTGATGAAGTTTTAGATGTGTTTTTAATTCAGCTAATGCAGAATATAGCTCTCTGCTCGGTGGTCTCTGCCTATAGGCAGGAGTATCATTAGGGAGCATGAGCAGAGCATTCAGTGTCTGGATTTTTATTCTCCTCTTGATCTAGGTGGGAGGACTGCAAGGAGTCTCCAGGGGAATGTATGATGGGCCTGTGTATGAAATCCCAGCTACGCCAAAATACGCAACTCCTGCACCCTCAACTAAATCCTCCCCTGCCAAAAACCAGCCCCCACCAATCAGAAACCTCCATCAATCCAATTTTAGCTTATCAGGTAAGTCATATCAGAAATGTTTTTAATCCACGAGTATGGATTATTGGTGATAAATTTCAATTATAATTACCTCTTTCATCAAATATGAAAGGATTATGTATACTCACATACAGGCATATACTTATATACATATGTTTTTATACATTAAATTTACAAATTGGAAAATGTTTGCAGTGTAAATTTTTTTTTCTGCCTGCAGTCTTTAGCATTTTTTACCCAATCATTAGAGTTAGCCGAGGTTAATGCTACTGAGGCCCCTTGGTGGTATGTGTACAGCTGATGGGACTTGGGTCTGGTGCAACCCATGTGGCTCAGACATCTCAGATTTCTTTCCTGCTGCTCACCAGAAACTTCTAGACATGGAAACCTCAACTGTCCTTCTCCATGGTCACAAATCATGTGCAGAAGCTATTCATGTACGGATTAGAATACTTCTTGTCCTCTTTGCTCTTGGTTCCCAAAACGTTTTCCATGGTACATTAAAAAACAGACTGGAAAAATCAGTCCTTTGGGGATGTTGGAAGCAATTCTTGTAATTTAGAGATAATTACAAGTGTGTCAAATCCTCATCCTTCAAAAGTCTACAGCCCAGTTGGTAAATAAGTGGCTCCCTATGCTGTTATGTAAGTCATTGGATTTTCTCCCCTGTGGGACCCGATGTTGGAATTTTTGCCCCTGTCAGATGCTGTCTTTAGAAACTAAATGAAACTTCTGGAAGAAAGCCCAAGGAGAGCAAGTATTTTAAAAATCCTTCTAGGGAGTGGAAGTATATTTTTGTCCATACACCTGGGACCATGGTGAGCACACAGAGATACGTACAGCTTTATAAAGCAAAAAAGTGCTTAGAAATTTGACCTCTAATAATAATACCTGATAAGTGGGATTTTCGTAAGCATTAGAAGCTGTGGTTTCAGTCTATTGTTGGATCTGGGTATTACCAAGGCATCTAGTGCTATGAATTTGATCCGAACCAGGCAAATGCACGTTAGCGTGTTTTTATGAAATGAAGCAGAACCAGAGGCTATGATAGCATTTAAAATGATCCTACGCTTTTACGGTAGTCTTACATTGCCTTTAGGAAGCTGTGCGATCAGGCAGCATTTAGCCTGGCGGAAAGCCTGCCGTCACCTTAACCTTACCCTTTCAACGTTTTTAAAAGCAGTTTGAAGTGCGAATGAGTTTAAATCAGCTCAGTGTTACTTGCCTGATGGATTTATGCTCACTAACATCACATTTACTGTACTGTTGACCCACGGACTCAGTGGGGACAGGTATTATCAATGAGGCAGGTTTGAAAAAATCCACTCTGCACATACTCGTTTGGGTTTTTTTTCTAGTTAAAACTCCTGTTTTCTGTCAGGGTCTGATCTCACGAAGGGAACCCAATCTGTAGGCTGTCATCCCTGCATGGGCTCTTCAAGTCAGTGGCACACAACTCCCCATGTAGGGGGAGCATCAATCACATTTCAGCCTACACTTCTCATTGAAGACAAGTGGAGCTAGGCACAGAAACTTGCCTCCAAGGTCTGTTCAGCAACTTCAATCAGGGGTCTGGCTCAGGAGAGACCAGCTGATGGTGATGTGAGGGGCACACAGCCGGAACTAGCCAGGTAACATCTCACTGCTGATGGTTTTTCCCTTTTCATCACTTTGTTTCCTGATTCTCTCCTGCTGCAGGAGCTCAGATAGATGACAACAACCCACGCCGTACGGGCCACCGCATCGTGGCACCTCCTGGGGGTCGCTCTAATATTACCAGTCTTGGCTGAAAGATGATGATGGACAGAAACACCAGGATGAAGGATCGTGGGAATAATATCCGTTCCCTTCAATATCTGTGTTACTGAACCCACAGTTTTATTTGGTACTAATGGAAATAAAGAATGAAATGTCTTTCTTTTTTTTGTATAGGAAGAGGTGATAATAGTGTGGTGTGTTTGCTTGGAACTACTTGCCTCACAATTGTGCTTTCATGCCATAGTCACCTTAAAGCATGGTGCTTCCATTGCCCCTTTAGTGACTACAGGTTTTAGCTTTGTCTCGTAACTGAATGGTGGTTCCTTTGCACCCTTTCCTTGTATTAGAGTAGGTAATGCATGTTACTGAGTTATTTATGCAAGTTGCATTCTGTGAGTGAGTCCCTTTAGAACACGTTGCCAACAACTGACTAGACACAATGCCAAGATTAATGTCCGTATTTGAAGAACACCACCAAAAACACTTATGAAGGAAGAAAATGGCCATCTTTAAAGTAGGCAGTAGAGTAGTATAAGCAGCTTCTGTTTCACCTTTAATTTATTATAAGCCCAAGAAGCACTTCTCAGACACAGAGAATCACCGGGACACGTAACGACAAATGGTCTCCATAGCACTTGTCTGTTCCCACTCAGTACGTTCCAAGTCTGTGTCCTTCTTGTTTCTGTTTTAGACAGAGCCATAATTTATACATACCAATGCCATTGCCACCCCTGCAGGGATTTCTCCACCTGGGCAGTAGTGCTCTCCTTCTGCATGAGATTTTTGGTACTTACAGATAATCCAAGTTGCCGTCGGATTTTTAAAGTTTTTTGTACAAAGTTTTTCCTTTGTAATCACATGCATTTTTACTTACTCTACCGTATCAAGATCTACTAGTTGTGGTTCAATTTCTGAATTCAAAGCTTGTGAAATAAAGGAAATTAATTGATGGGTAAGCGTCTTCCTCTGCTTTCCAGTGCTGTTGCTCAATGATTGAAAATGTAGAATGGAGAAACTCAACAGAATCTGTCTTTTAGGTTGACATCATGTGAAATAAACCTCCTTCGATCACAAGGAGTGTTAAATGTATAGGTGTCTGCATATGCATATTATAGTATGCCATAATCTGTCTTAATTAGAGCTCACAGTAAAAATACATGTAACTGTTTACATTGCAGCTGCCTCAGTTTTGGCTAAGTGAGACCTAAATTATCTTTCTCCCAAGACCTTCAAGACTGCATCTATTTTGCTTGAAATGGTAGTTGATTGCCGTCAGCTTCATCTGTAGTACAGAGCTGGTATGCAGTGCTCGCTCCAGTTTGACCTAAGCTGTACTGGACTTCATACTGGTTTCCTTGAACAATGCGTGCTTCAGGTAAGGTGAGGAAAGCAGAATTGTTTTCTCCATGAGCGTGAAGGAAATGCTTTCTCCTTGTCTTTCTGACTCTCACAGTAGGTAAAGAAACTTCTTCCATCACATTTTACTTGTCTGATTGTGTTGCAGATGCTGTGGGAGGCGTGGGCTATGGTGGAGGACAGGGTGCTACGAAAATAAGCAGGTCAGCAAAACATGTCCCCCTGGTCTTGTACCATTTTGCTTTTGTTTACACTACAAACCTGCACCGGGAAACCTTGTAGTACCACGGTGCCAGAGGAACGGGTTGCATGACCACTTGGCTAGGGTCCATCCTTTCCAAGCAGCACTAAATTACATTGGCACAGGGCATGTGTGGGCACACCAGACACATGTGGGACATAAAGGTTTTGCAGAGTAGCCTACCTGAAGCCTGTTTTATTCTGAAGCCAGTATGCTATCACTTCCAGCTTGCCTGGGAAAGGAACTGGTACTCTGGAAAAGTCCATTTTGGTCAGCTTGGTCTGAAAACTTGGCAGCAGATCTGAATAGCCAGCTTTTGCTTTGGCCTGGATCTGAACCAGTGAAGCAACACTGCAATTCAGCCTGCAGTGCACTGAACTGATTGCTCCCAAAATAAAAGAAAAATAAAGCTTTTAATGAACAGTCCCACATGCTAAGGATTCAGATTCATGTTTCCTATTGCCTGGAGAGTGCCCTCAGCCCTAGGCTTGCTTGCTCACTTTGCTCAGGTATTTATATGAAGTAAAATAACTTGCTCACTTGGTGCTTCAGATTTTCTATATGAAGTAAAATAACGCTATCAGAGAAGCCTGAGGACAACCTGCCCTGGAATAACCCACAGCCCAGCAGGTAAGACAATCCTGAAATGCCAAGTCTCCAACTCCACTGTCCTTTTCCAACCCATTTATTATGAGTGTTGACAGAGCCAGCAACAGTTCTGGTAATCTAATCCTGACAATACAAATAAAGCCGTGGAACTAAGTAGCAAGTTTGACATAGTACGAAAATTTGGGAACTGCTGGTTAGCAATTCCCTTAGTGATTTTCTTGCGTGTTTGTGCAAGCCACAGTGTCTGCTCACCTCAGAGTAAAACTTCTACTCAGTCTATGAGGCTTGCCATGCTTGAGGTGTCAGAAATTACTGTTGTGTAACTAGTACTGACAGATACACTTTTCCTACACGCTAAACAACAAGCACCCTACACCTAAGGACCCTTTGCCTACAAGCTAGTCAAGATCTACTGTTGTTAACATGCATTTATTTTTCCAAGGTGCAGTGTTGGTGAATAAACAGTGTGGGTGTTTGCGAGACAGTTCACGGTTCAGTGCTCCTGTGTGAACAAGACTGCGCTTGTCAGGTCAATGTAACTCTGATAGGATTTCTCTGAGGAGAAACATGCTAGCGTGCCTGCGATGTTCATGAACACCCACAGCCTCACTGCTGCTCCTGTGCTGCTGCTGAGCGACAGCCTGCAGGGAGCCTGTGGTCCCATGCCCGAGGCTCTCCACTCTGGACAAGCAATACTACCTGGATCTGATTTAACCAGCTTTTTTTTGGAGCACAGGTAGGTTACTGCATGGTCACCAGGTGAGGTGAAGGAGGTCTCACTTGGGTGGTTACTGTGCTATACCGTCGGAGAGCTGGCACATGCCATTGCTCATGAGCGTTTGAAACAAAGCAAGGTAAATGCTGCTGGAGGCCTATTTCACAGCAATGCTGTTTCCCTGCATTGCTAGAAAAATAAAACAATAGCACTAAATAGAATGTGGATTAGCTGGTGATCCTGAATACATCTACAGAATAGGAAACTGTACTTGAGTGTGTGCCCCTGTAAGAGCACCAAGCTGGGAGATGTTCCATTTGTGAACTTGTGGGTGGGGAGCTGCTGTTAACTGCAAGAAGCAAGCAGTGCAAAGCTTTCATGTGTTTTGAATTTTCAAGCTTCTAAAAATTTGCGGCAGGGGTATGAACTTTTAATACCTAATACAGTCCTAACAATCTAAAACTGCTCTTCCGGATTGCCATCTGCAGACCCCTTAACTGACCAGTCTGAGGATGATCTCTGTCAATCAGGTGATGAGGAAGAGGAGGCGAGATCCATGGATTGTTTTCTGAGTGATAGTTTGGACCAGTTCATCTTGTGTTAGTTGTCTGCTATAGAGCAATGCAGTTACATGTTTGAATTATAGTGTTTGTAGTAAAAGCTGGTAATTAAGATGCTAAGACTGTGCCAAAACTGACAGCTGTCCCAGTCATTAAATGTTTCTCTTAGTAATACACTGATCTTCATCCTCAAGATCAAAAACTGCAGACTGGATCAGGTCAGATGACCATGTTCTCTTGGTTCCAGTAGCTAACAACATACGCTTATGGGAGACCAAAAGAACAAACATATGATGCCAATAGTACTCTGAGTGTTTCCCTCATTTCCAATGCCTTCTAATTTCTTGAGAAGTAGATCTTTGCACTTGGTTGCTGCCTGGATTTTTCTCCCATGAATTTATTTGCCAGGATGCTTTTAATCCTATGTAAAATCTTGGCATTTATTCCTGAAGCAAGGAGTTGCACAGCTTAACTCACAATGACAAAGTGCCTCCTTTTGACTCTGTTGTCACTGTCAAGCTAGTCTGCGTGGTGTATCTCCTGAGGTATTTGCAGTGATATGGGTGGTTAGGTCGCAGCACGTCACCTCTCCTGCCCCATCCCTGGCCAATGGCATATTCTGTAATTTTCTAGCACAGTGAGATGTACATGCAAGGCTGTCTTTAAATGTCTAGTCATACATAGTCAAACATGCTTTAAAAAGCTTTAAGCTTAGCAGCTTCTTCCTCACAACTGGAAGTAAGCCAACCTGCAATCAATCAGTGACTGCAGCACTTCTTCAGCTGGCAGGGTCCAGACCTTGTCCCCTCTCCTGATGCTCTGCAGAGCACCAGTGGCCACAGCTGCGAGGTGCTGAGAGCTGGAGCTCTCCCAGTGCAAAGCCAATTCCCAGATGGCACAGGGCAGGCTGGGCAGCTGCACACTAAGCCCTTCATAGTCTGTGCTGAACACATAGAATATACATTTCTTCAGATGGAAGAAACATGACCAAAAAGCTGCTATGTATAAGGATCTCTGGATGTCAGAATGGCTCCCAAAGACTGCTGTAGATGCTGTGATGGAGTGAGTGAAGGTGCTAACCTCGTGCTTGCCCTGGTATTGGGTTACAGTGTGCACAGGCTCGATCTAAGGACCTTCATGCGTGATTTACACTTAGAAGTGCTTATTTATGTCAGGAATGAAACTGCCTGCATTGCACAGGTTCTGGCACCAGCTAAAGGTCCTAAGTGCAAGTCTTCAGTTGCACATCTCTTTGGGGTGGTCCAGGCTGCCTTTCAGCAAGACTTCTGCATGGCAAGGCTTTGCACATTTTTCTACAGCAGAGAGAGACCATTGAGATGGGCTTTTTTGATTCTTTCATGATAAACAATGCACACAGCTACTCTAACACCATGCCTAGAATTTGTTTGAGCTACACCCTTGCCATAACACTGTGAGTGAGGCTGAACACAATCATGAACTGTTGCAATAGTTGTTACTCTTGATATTGAAAAAGGGAGGAAGGAAAAAAAGCGCATGGCATTTTTTTTCCCCAAATTTCTGCAGCATTTTTGATATGTACCTGTACAGCATGATCAAAGTATCACCTGGCGTCCAGCCTCCTACTCAAAGCAGGGCTAACTTCAAAGTTAGGCTGATCAGGACCTTGTCCAGCTGAGTTGAAATACTCCAAGGATGGATATTCTGCATCTTCTCTGAATCATCTGCTCCAGCGATTCACCCATTTCATGCTGAGAATCCTGTCATCCTGATGAGTAGTTGGAACTTCTGTGCTGAAACTTGTGACTGTTGCAATGAGTTGTGCCTGTTTGGCTGGTGATAAAGTATTTCAGAGTCTCATGAAAAAGTCTCACTCAGTACTTCTGTGTTGCCTTTGAAATAAGCAGTCACATGGATTTAAACTGAACTGAGAGGCCAGAGGTAGGGGGGAAAAAAATGAAAAATCACTCTGTAATGACTATGACAGGAGTTGGGAGGGAGATCTTCAGCATCAGGATCCAGATACTGACAGTTACTATGATTAAAAAAAAACAAACCATAACAAACTTTGAACAGTGCTCAACTGAAAAGCAACTGTTGTGAGCTGAGCTTGGCCTTTGCTACACTTATTTCTTGGTCTAGTAAAGCTCTTTCTTGTTCAATCTCTGCATCACTGACTGGGAGTGATGTTAAGTGCCATGACATGCATGAAATCTGCACATGACGTCGAATAGGACAGTGAACCCATGGAATACTCAAGGAGACTGAGAAGTTGGTAACAGGGGCAAGAGAAGCGGGTGTTTTGCCAGGAAGCTGATGTGACTGTGTGGGAGAAGAAATGCCCATTTGTCAGCTCCAGCGCAGAGATGCCGGGCAGGTGGAGCGGCCACAGCGCCAGACAGGGAGGTGGCTGGGGCAGTGGAGACTCGCGGGGGTTCCTCTGAGAGCCAGCACCCTCCCTGGCTCCTTCCCGTTGCTCCCTGCCTGTCGCGCCTCCACCAGCAAGGGGATGAAAACCCCACTAGCTGCCCAGGAGAGGGCACTGCTGCCCTGCTTTTGGGATAATCTGAACCTTTCCACGTTTTCTAAGGGAGAGAAAAAGCCATTTCAGTCCTGCCAGCCAAAGGAGTCACAGTGCATCCGGGGAGACCCCTCTCGGTAATCAGAAACCTGTCTTGGGTGATTAGAGACCCTGGTCGGGTGATGAGAGATCAGCTCAGGTAATTAGAGACCCAGATCGGGTGATTACACTGTGATGGGCATCGCTGCTGTGCTGCATGGTGTGAAATATATAATCTCTTAATAGTAAAAGCTTCCTTCTCGCTATCTATATGGAGTGCACTGCAAAATTACAACGTTCAGAGGTTAACAGTTAGCAAAATGTAAGTTCATTTTAAAAAGACAGGAAATTTTTATTTCATGAGAGCTGAGAGATTGCTGAAGTGGGGCAATTTATTAGACAATACAGGTGCTCTGTACAGCCAGTAAGAACTAGCTGCTTTGCATAACAAGAAGAATTCCAGTAAGAAACATAATGAGCATAACAAAGTATGTTGGAAACAAAAGAGTGTACTTAAGGAAGAAGACTAGAAACTGAAGTATAAAAACCAAAACAGTAAACCATTTTTTTCTCATTCTTCCTAAAAGTAATAAATCTGAAACAAATGCAGAGAAATACATTTAAAAAAAAATCTTTGTGCAGATTTAAAAAAGCATACATAGCCTTGGAAGCCCTAAAATACAAAAGGAGACACCAAATGTAATCTTTTGATGTACCAATACCATCTGAAATCTGTTTACATATTCTTTACTTTTTTATCTATTTTTGTTAGCCCAAAGCAGCAATCACAAAATACTGAGACCCGATTTAGGGCTCAAAAGCAAATGGTACATCATTATTGTAATGAAACCATACTGCGATACACCGACCTGGTGCGGATCTGTTCTCCTGAGAGCACACTTTCCTCAGGTATATTCCTCATCTAAAACTATCATCTCCCCTCCACATTCCCCAAGCAGTCTGAAAGAGCTTACGTTAAAGACTTCCCTGTTCACCCTTACCATAACCTAGTGGGAATGTTTTATTAACAGCTAAAGGAAGTCTGGGTTGATTCCTGGTCTGCAGCTAAAGAAAATTTCTTAGTTATTATTGATCTTCTTCGTTGTTCCTCAGTAAAGCAGCTCAGTAAGTGTTTATAGCTGCTGAGATTCCCCAGAAGAATGCTTTGGTAGTCTGTGTTCAGACAGCTCATATAAATGCTTTTACTACCTGTTGCCCCTTTTATTTAGCATCTTTGAGTTTTTCCTTGGTTCAGTCTCCCCTTCCTGTGGACTCTGTAACCTCTCTCTGAAAGAAATAAGAAAAATAAAACAAAATTGTAGACAGAGTTTTTCAAATGCTACAATTCTCTCTTAAACTGAATTAACGTTGACATGAGAAGAAAGGCACTTGCTATATAATTATAACTTCTGCACTAGCTGGTTTCAGCTGCCTCTGCTGAGGCTGCCAAAGCAAAGTTGCATAAAGATAAACGTTCCTTTGTTTGGTCCCTGTTCCCTACATTGTTGGCTGTGGGAAAGGAGTGTGTGAAAAGGGTTGATGCCATCAGGGAAAGGAGCCATCTCCTGAAGTCAGTTGCAGGCTGAGGTCACTCAGGGGATAAATACTTTTCCCCAAAGGCCTGTGGCTCCTGAGAACCAACTGCTTGCTCTGCCTGTCAACAGGATTTTCTCTGCTCAATATATCAAGCCCCAGCGACCAGCTGGCTAGTTTGATCTGCCCGTAGTAATCAGCTGGCATCTTTCAGGTTTGTAGCCATTTCTTCTCCTCTAGTTAGCACCCCAGCATAAGCCAACTCAAACATCTATCAAGAAAAATCATTGTTAGAGCTGCTACCCTTGTCAACCAAAGACTGGCGCTTGCCTTTGTTCCTGAAATAAAGGTGGAAGTTGAAAGCCTAAATACCACAGACCATATTTTGGCTGCTACATGTCAGCCTAGTTCCACTGGATTCACTTGTCTCTGCTGATTTATGCTGTCTGTGACTCAGGTTTTAAAAAAACTAATTAAAGGAAATTTGGAAACAGTATTTCTCATTTCTCTACCTAAACCCAAAATTATTTATAAAATACATAGCAACACAGACAAGCAAACTCAGATCATTTTCCTAAATTTAAAAAAGAGTATGGGGAAAGAAGAGGTCAAGTACATGTAAAAAGTAACTGCTAAGGAAGAAGCTCAGCTAGTGTAGGGATTGTAGTTTGGGTTTGATTGACATACCTGCTTATGAAGTAGATTTTGTACTGCATTTTCTAAATAATTTTTCACATACCATTTTTTAGCCTCTACTGTACCTGCATAAGCCAGAAGTCAGTCCAAGGGGCTCTTGAATATTTTCATGACAATCATCTTTGTCTGCTGATTCTGGTGACTGAAAGGTCTTTCTTTTTGAGTTTGCTTTTTCCCCTGAATTTCCAAATGCATGTAGATTAAATAAGAAAAGAATCACATATAGTAGAGCTTGTTTGGTTTTCATTAACCTAAAGCAAAAAAACACACTCTAACACTTCATACGTTCATGTTGTTATTCTAAGGAAATCATTCCACTTTACATTAGTCTAGCAGACTGTTTTTTTACCACTGGTTAGTTCTCACAGAGCAGACCTTGAACTTTGACACTTGCTGAACACTGAAATAAGTTTCCATGAGGTGCAACAGTTTAAAGCCCTATCATATTTTCTTAGCAGGTAATTGAAAATGGCTTTTTACTACCAGCAAACAGAAGAAAAGCTATTTCATAATTTCATGTGATTTGAATCAGAACAATCTCATGTTAAAAAGTCCTGAGGGCCCTGAGCTAAGCTTCCACATGTATCCCTGGGGTCACAGTGCCTACCAGGGCAAACAGCTCTGCATGGCTGAGACAACCGACTGGGGAGAGAGACTTCAAAATTGTCCAGGTGAGTGAGCTGCTTTTCCTTTTCAGGCACCAATCTCACCTTTCAGCATCTTTCAAGTGGAATGGCACATGTTTCATTCTGATAATGACAGAAGGATTACATGGCTCAAAGGCTAAGAATTTGCATGCTCCACCCCAAATGTGGATCAGGAAACACAAATGCTATTCTAACAATTTGCCCCTAAGTATCTCTTGAATAATTAATCAGACTAATTTGTTAAAACTGCAGTAAATTAATATTTCAAGTTTCCTGATTTAGTAAGACTTTACTTTTGAGTATGTGTGCAGGAAGGTGATTTTTCCATTCTACCAGAATGAAAGCTCCTCCCAGGGACTTAGCGACTGAGGTGAACAGTGTCGTTTCTACAGAACATGATAAAGACATGAAAAATAATTTTGGTTTGAGCAAGGTATTTGATACAATGCGATACAATATTTGATCGAATTTGATACAATGCGATCTATCGGCAAAAGGACTGCTCTGGAGTGAGGAACGGTCATACTTTTCCGTAGTTGTGCTACTGGTGAGCTGGGAGACATTGGAATTGCCTTACTTATTTACATCCCAACTAGGGAAATGGCAACAATGAAAAATCTCTCCTGGAACTCCATTGTGTTATACTGCAAAATAACACACTGATGTGTGGAATGATGTGGAGTTTTTTTAACAATTTGGGATTGTACCAACCTGCTCGCTTGCTCTTTTTGGAAGGTTGCTTCTTCGCAGCCACTGGAACTCGGGCCAGCACAGCCAACTCACTCACAAAGTCCTGCTCTGCCCCCTGCACACAAGCATAAACCAGAAGTCAGTTAATACAACAAGCTTGATTCTGGGTTATGTTATTCTACATGTGGCATCACAAAAAAGGCATATGTCATTGCAGAAACACAGGAAACAATATACTTGGCATCAGGGAAGCGCTTCCTATAAGACAATGATGAATCTTACCACTTATTTCAACTAGGACAGCCAAGAGACCTTTACAACCTGTTCAATGTTTTGCCACAGCCTGCTTCAGATCCATGAGTCATTTAACTCTGATTTACCCATAGCTGATTCTCCAACTCTGTTTCTAGGTGATGCAATCTCAGCAGCTTCTGTTTCAGAGACTCCAGACGAATTTGCTGCTGCAGTTCAAACTGAGTCAAAAATTTGTTTTGCTGCAGCACCATCCTGGTCAAGAGAAATTTAAAATTACCAATGTTGTTCAGTTCAAGGAAGAAATACAATCATGGCAAAGTATATTTAGAAGATCTTGTAGTAAGAAAGGCCACCCTTTAATGTTTCCGACCACCCAGTTTCTGCTGGGACAAAAGGTGTTGTGGTAGATTTACTTATTTTAATAACCTGCCTTGGATCTCCATGGGATACAAGCTCCTGTCGGAGGTAGGAATTACAGCAGGAGTTTGGGTTGTCCATGTGGACAACCTGGAGTTCAGCTCTAATGTTGAAGTCTGCTTTCAAAACAATTCTGTGTTTCTAAACTCAGCTTTACTGTCTGCTTGCCAAAGAGACAAGCTGTTAGAAGATCAGGTGGGAGGATAAGGAATTAAGAATCAGGCATTTCATTCAGGGCTCTTCAGTACCAGATTGAGACTGAGCCAGAAACATGGTAATTCAAAACTTAGCAATTAGGAGCATTGACAACTATATTCTTTGCTTATTTAGCTGGTTAAAGATTAATATTAATACAGCAGAACCTGAATGGCTGCAACTTAGCTGAATCTGTACTTCTTCTGATCTCTTGCCTGATCTACCTTGAAGCAATGCTGTCAATCACCCATCAAATTCCTCAGGGAAGGAGATAACACAAATTGTTTCTGACATCTACACATAATAAAGTTGCTGTTGTAATGGCCAATGCTTACAGGGGGTTAGCTTTCAGAAATTTGCTTTTTGAACTCATACTCATAACCTTGAACTAAGGGTAAAAGGAAATAAAACAATCTATGTGGAGTTTAATAGGAGTTAGACAAATTATTGGAAATTCTGTCATTAATTTACACAGGACCGGGATTCAACTCTGTAAAAAATCATAAAGACAATAGGAAAATGTGTTCAATTATTAATGGCTATGACCAGCTTAGACACTGAATAGTTACATTCTTCAATACCATATTTCTGCTTGTATGAAGGCAAATTTCATTGTATTTTGGTTTAAGACACTAGAATAGATTATGGGAGAAAAAATTGAGACAACAGCTAGAAGTAAATTTATATGTCAGAATAAACTATAAACTTTATAATTAATAGCTAACAGATCTTTTATGAAGCCTTTTAGTACATGAATCCATTTCTATACTAATTCAAACAAAGATGAAAAACGGAAAGTGGGCAATGATTTATTTTAATTTAGAAGTATCAGCATGTCTAAAAAAAGAATCATCCTCTTTACAATGTCAAAATTGCACATGCTGTGTTGTTCTGGATAATAAACTAAGAGTAAAGAAATACAATGATTTAAAAATGCGTCGTGCATGCCAAGTCATATAGCTTTTTATGACAACTTATTCCTTTGGAATTGCAGTGCTTTTTGTCTGTACTCTAAGTTTCATAAAATCAGAAATAAATTAAATATGATTTTGATTTAATTAACATTAGAAAGATTCTACTCTAAATTTAGTGCAAGTAATCTTGATCGTCCAAGGCATTCATTGAAATCTTCTTGCCATTTTTAGCATACATTTTATACTTCAAACATTTTCTCTTTGTTATGGTATATGTTTACTCAACAGCAAACGAACAAACACTTTTGATATCCAAAGCAGAAAAGATGGAACATAATGAATTAGACAGCACCAGTTCCTATCCTACATTTATGTCAATTTATTTTAAAATTTGGCATATGTTTTGGCATTGTTTTTCATTCTCTCTTTGCAAAATCTATATGTATAGTTCTTCAGTCTGTAATTAATAAGTATCAAAAAGATGAGTAATTCTCTGAGATCAAAAGGTAGACATAATTTGGCAACAAATATTTCTTTTCCATCAAAGACAAAACCAAGACCTTTATTCAGCTAGTCAGTTATGTAGATCTGCAAACACATATTTACGTAGAGCCGGCAGTGCTGCTGCCTGCTCTTACCTTTGATGGAAGGTGGATGATACGTCCAGGAGGCCTTTGAGCTGTTTTTCCTTCAGTGCCAGTTCATTCTCTTGTTTCTTCTTAGGTCTGTTCCTTTCACCTCTTTCTGCTGAAATAATGTTTTTGTCAAAACTTCTGCTCAAAATTGCAAACTGAGTTGTGGCAACCGTAGAATTTATGTTTTGCCTCACCATAAATTAACCACTGTTCTAGACAGTCTTTCCAAAGTTACTGTTCCTTAAGGATACCAAGCACTTCTTACACACTTTTGCTCTGTCACTGTGATCTGTTGCATGGAGCTGAGATGGTAATGTCACTGAAGTCCTATTCTCATCTACTGCTAGGTTAACTGATCTACATGGAATTCAAAGCAGAAATTTTATGAAAAGACCTTGATGCCTGTTAGAACAGTAATACCTAAACAAAAAATGCAATATAAAGAAAACCTCCATTCAGAGGCCGCTTAGTCCTAGGAATGCTTAACTTCACTAGATGTCCCCTCATTTGACAGCGAAGTACATTTGCATATGACCATACTCTGCAAGTAACTTGGTGCTTATCTGCTGACTAGGCTCCTGACTCTTTCC
>NW_010271926.1:57940-68423 GCF_000690775.1 Eurypyga helias
GGCTTGGGGCATGTCTGATAGATAGGACAAGTTTCCTTGCATCACTGTTATTAAAAAAAAACACAAAAGGAGGGAGATGGATGGGTACATAACAGATATGGATACACAACATTCATTTGTGCTGCATCCGACCTTTTCTGACAGGCACCTCTCCTAGCAACAGCACTATGAGGGAGCAGTTACTGAATGTACTAGGCTGGGCTGGGCTGGCTGGTCAAGGGGAGGTGGCACAGCCACCTTTCTTCCTGTGGCTGTGCCAGACAGACTCTAAATTCAGATTTACTAGGCCAAAGAATTCCCAAAGAAGCAAAATCCTCTATCCTGACATTAAGCACAATCACTGGGAGACAGAAGTGTGGCACTGTGGTCCTTACTCCCATTTGCCTATCACTAACCCCAGGGCTATCACACAGTACATGGCTCTATTGCCAACACTGTTTTTTCCATCTTGTGTTTTAGAGAGAGAAGTTATGAGTGTATATGGTGAGGAGGATCACACTCTCAGTGTGATAATCATGCTTGGAGATCACCTAACAGATCAGCCTCTTCTGAAAAGGAAGAAACACGGATGTTCTGCCTCCTGGCTGAGCTTGGATGGAAAGTAGTTCCCTGTCTGGCAGGCCTTAGGGTGTTCTGGCTGTGCCCTAGAGCAGAACTCCAGGCTGTTAAGAATCACAGAGAAAAATTTAAGTGCCTCTGAGGCCAATACAGCAGCTGAAATGGGAAAGGAGTGGGATTCTGCATCACAAATCTGGACTTAGGTTAATGAAGGACTTACATGTACAAAAGCATCAAAGTCCCGTATTAGATGGTAGTGCTCAATCCTAATGTAAAAAGCACCAACAAAGCTGAAGCAGTTATGTGTTCATCTAAAAATCTCAGCCGGGCTGCAGCAGGCACATGTAGGTTTGCAGTATTTTTTTGTAGCAGTTTGTTGGATCTGTGAGTTTCAGCTATGTTTCTCTCTGGCCACTCAAATCTAAACCACTCCTGCTTTTATTACCAACATAAACATCCTCCCTCACGCCCGTAGGCTTACATTGCAGCAGGATTTACTTTTTTATTCAGTTGAAAAGAAAATGTGCTCTGTACATGTAATTTTCTTCCTCGTCATTCATGGAACCCCCAAACACTGAAACAGTAATATATCCACACAAACTCTAGGAGAAAAAATAAGCTAAATGAGCAATTACCAGAAGGCTGACTGTGGTTCTAGTGACTCACAACCTAATTGGGAGACCAGTTGAGAGCAATACCTGACAAAGTGGAATATTCAAGTGTGTAATGACATCCATTCAGATCAGAAGAGCATTCTGTAACAGGCTTCAGTTTTAACTTCTGCTTAAAGGAACTCAAATCAAATGGATTTTAGACTCTGTAGCTGGCTGAAACAGTGCCAAAGAAGTCTTTAGAGAGACTTCATGAGAACTTAAGTAACTGACTGCCTTTTGAGCTGTCAGTGTCTGAAAATCCCTGTACAGACTCTGCCTAACCCTAGCACTTCAGCTTCCAATACTGAAGTCTTCAAGGTTCAAAACAGGGCAGTGCAGAACAGACTGGTTCTGTCTTATAACCAGTGAGTATATCTGGCTCCTACTGGGGTTCACGAATCCTTCCTACCAACTCATCTGTGGATCTCAGCCTTGAGTGGATATGCCTGTTTCTCTTCAAAAACTCTCGCCTGTGGTTAAAGAATAATTTCTATAATTTCTAGCCTCTGATGATATTACTGTTCTGTTAACTTGCTAACTTAATTTAATGCCGACAGCCTTCACCCAAGGGTGGGGAGAGTGTTTACAAAAGAAATCAATGATTACAGTTTGCTTTTGTTCTCCTGTCCTGAAGTAACTGAGCAATTAAAAATAATTCCAGGAGAAACTGCCTGTATTTATGTGAGATGTAGCAGTTCATAAAACTCTTCAACAGTTTCACAATCTGTAAGAGGGTCATGGTTGACAGCCATGAAACAACGCGGTAGTTCACACACTGTTCCACAATGCTTGGCTTCTTGGTACCTCCTCTAAATGCATTTCCTCAACTTTAGGGATAACAACATTTCACTGAACCAAAAACCAGAAATGAATATACGAATCTACTCCCCAAAGCTGAGGACAGTCACCTCAGAGGGAGCGGACTGTCTGCCAATGATGTTTATGGTTTCTAATGTGGGAGCTGGGATTGCAAACCCTCCTAGGGAAAAGATTCAGCCCGTGGGCACCTGTCATATGCCCTCTCTCTATCCCTATGAATACCTGATTCACTGATTAATTTTATTTGCATGTATTAATATGCAAAGTTGAACAGTGTTTATGGCAAACGTTGGCTGTACAGCCTAATACAACTCTTTGCTTTCTGAATTCTTCTGCCTTGTGTTGAGGTTTAGAGCACCAGAAAATCAACTGCTGGTGGTTGTGACTATGGTGGTATCTCTGATAGCCTGTTCATGCTTAAACTATAATCTCCAACACTGGGTCATCATTCTGTGTGTGTCTGTACCCAACTTTGAGTAACAGGATCCTGCATCTTTGACCGTATTTCAAGTAATTATTAGTAATAACAGTTCTACCACTTCTCCTTCAAAGATGGAAATGGATGTACACATTCATTTTGCTTTGTTGCTTACTTTAAATAACAGATTTCTGTTATCTTTAAAAGCAACCTTTATAGTGATTAGAAAATTAAAAATCTGTTTAAAAAAAAACAGAATTAACTTAGAGTTGTCAATATCATACGTACCTTGTAAAGATTTCAGTTGTTGAAGCTTTTTCCCTTCATAGCCTTCTGTGATGTTCCCTAACCGCTGATAGTAGTTTTGCACCAGTCTATTGATATTATTGCTGGTCCCATATACGCTTTCTACAGCAGCTTCCACCAGTCTCTCCTGTATTATACAGTACAAATAACAATTCATTTTCTAAGTCAAAAGCTGAAGTGTTTTGATCCGCCTAAAAATGCAGACCCAATCTAATTTTGTATGTGCACACAAAATTGTGAATTTTCTGCTTTGAAACTGTAGCAGACTGAAACGCTGGGAAACAGGTACTTTGATTCATCCATGGAACGTTACAACATGAAAAATTACAGTAAAATCTTTCTAATGTGCCTCATTTCCATCTGGGAAGGGGCCATTCCTTCAATCTCTACAGGCCATTTACCTGTCAAACCGCCTGCCAGCAAAGTAAATAAATGTATGTGTAGATCTACCACAACTTTCTATTATATAGAAAATCCAAATCTTTACTTTGGAACATTTTTATTAACCTATAAAGCAAGTTTTACATTTATTTAATTATTTATGTATGACTTAATATTAGCTGTTAATATACAAATACTATTAATTATCCATAAATCCTTAATCAATAAATAACCATCTCCATTTTTTCCTATTTTTTTTAATTCTCTGTCATCAAGAACTCAATTTTTTTTTATGTTACAGGGTTTGGCTTAATAAAATCTGCTTTTGCATAGCAAGTCACTAGAAAATACTCTAAGACATAAGTGTTAGTTTGCAAATACTTTGCAAGGTATCTACACTTTTAATACAGTTTGTATGGTCTTCTGCTGATGCTTCTAGGCATAGGATAATGCATAAATGAAATTGCCTTCCATTTTAGCAAAGCAGCACTTATTTTGTTTGGAAAACCTCTACTGAACATTTCCATACCTTGAAGTCCTGTCCATCATCTGAATTCTTTTTTCCAGCTTCCCGTCGGGCATGCTGCAGCAGTGTCCGCCCAAGTACCTGCTCCATGTGCTGCTGAAGAAACTGAAGAGCTTCTTGAATTTCTGTGACTAGTTGCTGGTGAAATTCTAAATGAGTTTGCTGTGTTTCTTCCTCAAGCTTCTCCTCCTCTTCCAGAATGTGGGACTCCTGGTAATCAGAAAAAAAGATAGCACTGACATTTAAATATGCTGACAAACTAAGCTTCACTTTAAAAGAAAGTCCTATACCCATGCAGAATGTTACTGTTTTAATATTTAAAATAATTTAATTTCCAGCTGAAGTTTATGTACAGTCATTTAAAATATTTATCTTTGCAACAAAACTATTGCCTCTCTCACGATACATATAGTAACAGCTGCATTTTGCCTCACTAGTAATTTCAAAGTGATGTATTGCCATGTCTGTATTCTGTACTGTTGAATTTGGTCTTCTAAGAACAATCTAGGTCAAATATCCTGGGTCCAGTAATGGATAATTGTGGATGCTTCAATAAAGTGCACAGGAACAAGACAAGTATACAGTTATGCACCTGGAATACCTGTATGGTTTGTGGGTTCTACCCGAGAAAAAGTTGGTATATTGGTACTTATGACCCCTGGGAGAGGTCATGAACATGTTCCATAACACTTGGAAACCATTTGCACTCTTGGCGTATGCAGCATGCTGTGGTGGTGAGTTCTACAGCTTATTCACACATTTCTTAATTTTGAACCTGTCATCTATTATTTTTGCTCAGTGCTCTCTTTTTCTTTTATTATAAATAAGTGAAAAATTGTTCCCTATTCACATATTTTATGCCAGTTTTAAAACTTACGATATTCCAGAAGACACCTCTTTATTTAGACTGAAGGTTTTTAGTTTCTTGAGATCTTCAGACCATCCTTGCCACCATTTTCTATGCTTCTTTTTAAATCCACTTTCCCTGTAAACTCTCTTTAGCAATAATAGCATACACCCACCGGCATGACCTCTTCTGTCTTCCTTACGTGTATTAGTCTTCCATAGACTGCCTTCTATTGAGTTGCTGATGTCCCTCTTATATTAACATTCTCATTTAAGGCTAAATAACATTAAATTATTCTGGGGGATTCAACAGTAGCTATTTAATGCCCTCTTGGAAATAAGAAATGCAAGTAGAAAAAGAACCCGCTCTGCTCACATTTGTCTGTGGAAAATAATGATGTCCCTATTAATGCTGGGTTATTCTGACATACCTTTATTTATAGCTCAGACGTATGTTTTTCATGGTTTTAAGACAGTCAGAACGTCATTAAATTGTTTCTCTTTTTTAAGAGACCCAATGTCATGTTATCACATCCAAGGTAGGATTCTTTAGTATTGTTTTACATGTTATATGAAATCAACAGATGAACATGACCCTGTCTACCAGCCTAAAAGTGGCACAAGGTAATATTAAGTTTAGTTCAAACAACACAGTATGTCTAAAACTTTGGTGGAATGTCTGTAACTAACCTTTCCTCTAACTCCTTACACATTGATTCTAGTTTTGGAATGAGTCATATGCATTTTTATTTTATTATTTTATATTTTATTTCTTCTGAAGGTTAATGACATTCTGAGGTTTTCACACTTAACAGGACCTACTTCAATGAAGTATCAAATATGAAAATGGCAGCAGACAGAATTGCCTTATTCCTCTTCCACGTGGAGAATTACAGTTTGTATTATGCAAATCAGAGGGACACAAAATATTATCTCTCAGCTAATTACAGAGCGACAGCATGGAGCACAGAGCTTCAAAGTGTTGGATTGGTTCAACCCGTATGAGCAGCAGCAGTGGGTTGGACAGGGGCTATCACTGGCACCTGCTAGGAGGGTCCTCTGAGGTTGAAAACTGAAATTTGGTGTTGTTTTAGGTAAATATCCAATGCAGATCAGTAAATAATCAACAATGCTAAAAAGCACAGTTACAAACAGATTTGAAAACAACCTGTGGGAATATCAAGTCTAAAAATCCCCTAAACTTTCTCCCCATATCCTTGACGTACAGGATCCAGATTATTTGGAAGGATGTCAGGGGAATGGATGCTGAGCATCTCACGGACAGAGGAGAGAAAAAAGAATGGAAAATGAAAATAGTATAGAAGAACTTGCTAGGTCTGGTGGAGGAAAGAATTTCTTTTGATGCTTAAGTAAGATTTTTTACAAGTGCTTATTATAATTCCTAGCAGAATTATTAAGAGTTTACCTTACTCTGAGGAAGTAACTTGTGTAGAAGTCCTTTACACATGTTGGCATGCCTTCGTTCATTAGTATTTTCATATAAAACAAAGAACGAAATAAGCATGCTATAACGCATATCACAAAGAGCTAGTCAGTAGATACAGTATTAGGGAATTTAAAGTCCTTGCTCAAACTAAACTCAGGGACCTCCTGTGCCAGCGGTGGGTGCATTTATGACAGAGAGTATTTTCCTTTCTATTTGGAACTTGAACGTTCTTATTTTTTGAGATTTTCTACGGCCATTTCAAATGCCACACATCATAGCATAAAAGACCTCTGGAGAAAAAAACCACCCAGACAATGTGCCTACCACTGCCTTCTGCAACTGCCACTGGTCCTCATCTTGGCAGGGGGAGGATCCCTTCTGCAGGGTATGTTGCTCTCTCAGTTCCTGAAGCAAGCTCTTCTTTCTGGACAGCCTCATACGGGCCAGGACTGCCATTCCAACTCTTCGGAGGGTTAACCTTCTGAGTACTGAGCACAGCAGAAGTCGGTGTTTTTGCAAAATATAGTTAATAGACCTGTAAAACGGATGATTAAAAATCAATCAGCTACGCTGCTTGCTTTGGCACACCTGTGTTCAGCAAAGTCATTGCTCAAGGATGACGAGATTTACTCTTCATTTTTTGTAATGTCTTTTCATACAAAGCGTGCCTTGGAAAGCTGCTCAGGTGTAAAGAATGGGTATTGCTGTGAAAGACTTCTAGTTCTGTCACACTGAAGTTAAAATTTAACCTCATAAGCTTAAGATAAAAATCGGAAGAAAAGAAATAATTAATCATCTATAATTACATAATAAAAGTTTTTATAATAGGAGGCTTAAAATAAGATGACAAGAGAATGCAATCACAACTACAGGAAAGTTATTTCAAGAAAATGCAGGGCAGCATATCTTGGATTAACAAGGAGGCACACTCTGAA
This sequence comes from Eurypyga helias, assembly GCF_000690775.1. Classification (NCBI taxonomy): domain Eukaryota; kingdom Metazoa; phylum Chordata; class Aves; order Eurypygiformes; family Eurypygidae; genus Eurypyga; species Eurypyga helias. The sequence goes on from NW_010271926.1 coordinate 64,830, forward strand.
GAGACATTAAAAAGGCTGGAGTTAGCTGGCAGGGCAGACATGGCTGAAGCGAGTTTGTGGTGAATTTTAAACAGGAGAGCAAATTTGAAGTTGAGTATGGACCAGGTGAGAGAAATCTGTGTGCACGTTTGGGATAACATTGTGTCTGTACCTAACTTCCATGTATGTATAAGGCATCATGAGCTCTCTAGATAATGAACGTTGGGAAACATTTAAGTCAGAGAATGTGAAAACGTAAGGTTGAACTGAAAAGTAGAGCCAAAATGAAAGAGTGCAATGGCAATAATATCAATATTCCAAACCTTCAAAAAACAAGTCTTCAAATGTTTTGCTCTTTAGTAATGTGAAGACCATGGTAAATGAAGTAATTTGATATCTTAATCAAAACAAGGCAGACAATGAAGAATTGTGTTTTTTAAGAAGCATCTCTATCAAACAGATGTGCAGCTGTACAAAGAGGAGATAAAATTAAAGTTTCTGTGGTGAATAGAGAGAGAGAATGCAGGATTATCATGCAAAGCGATGGTCAGTGGTATTGTAATAGTAGAAAGCAAAGGTAGAGCTGAATGGTGCTGGACGGAACATTTTATCTTGAATAATATTCAACTCCAATGTGACACAGAGAATGCAAAGAGAAGGTGGTTCAAGAACAGAAATCACTCAGAAATGTAGGAGTAAATACACAGAAAGCACATAACTTGACAAATCACAGAAGACTATTTTTTCTCCTTACATGGTATCGCTTTTTTTTTAAATTTGTTTTTGATACCTTGACAAAAACCTAGAGTAACTACCTCTCTGAAGATGCTCATAAACCCTCAACACGACTTTCCACAATGTAACGTACACAACTTTTTATCTGTGTGTGCAACAGTGCAGTTTTACCCCACTGCTTACTGATAAAAATCACACTTACTCATCACTGAGGCATCCTAGTCTGCTTACGACACCTTGAATTATCTTCTCTTGTTTCTCAGACAGGTGCTTTTGCATCACAGCCGAGAGAGCATATTCCTCTAACCATAGCTAAAAGCAGGGAAAAAAATTGCAATCGTAAGATACCCAGATTTCAGTCATTCTAGTCACCACATTAAGAAACAGGGGTTTATTTGATATCACTTTGCTAAAAGTAATAATCCTGCTCTTTTGAAAAACAAATCATGATGAATTAAAATTATTCTACTTGGGAATTTTTTTTCTCAATGATCAGTCTTAAACAAAGCTCACTGGAAAGAAAGGGAGGCTTTGCACTGGCTTGGAACAGCCCTGAGCTGTGTCTCCTACCGATTTTCTGGTTTCAGCAACAGAGGAACAAGAGAAAAAGAACAATATGGCACAAAATATTGCATTGACGCTTATCAGTAGGTTGCAGTGGGCTTTTGGTTTGGGTATTTTTCACTAGTAGTGAATGTAAGTTTTTATTTTCACTGAACAAAATAAAGATATAATCTTCCATCACACTTTCGGGTATAGTACATAGTGCTAATGGAGAAATGGAGATTGCGTGATTAGGTTTATGGACTGCAAGTTTACAGCTCCTTCAGGGTGATATTTAGATCAAGGAATTAAATCTTTAACTGTTCTGATGGATTTGCCATCAGACTGTAAACGTCTGGAGATTTGAACTTAAGATTTTGTTTAGCGTATTGCCAGAAATTAAGGAATAATAAGCAATAAAATGAAATGGTCGTAAGACGCAAACTATTAATGTGAGATGAAGAATATTTTAGGCTACAATGGCAGCTGGATAAATGCAGATTGCCTACAGACATATGCAGAGTCCTAAATTAAATATAATACTCAGGCTCACTGACAGCTTCACTTCATGTTCTAGCTTCATTTGAAACATGAGGGACTAAATTTTCTGTTATTGCAGACAGCAGGCTTTCCCCAGATTAATATGTCCAGCAAAGAATTAAATGTACAATTGCACAACTGTTACTGTTAATAATTAGGAGTGGTACTGGGCCTTCCTACTGGATTTGATAGTCTTTTCCTCAGGAAGCAGAATCTGTGCAGGAGAGAGGCTCTATCTGTGAACACAGAATAGACTTCACCAGAAAGTGCAGAACATCAGAAACCGTATCGTCTTTGGCTTTAAAATAAAGATGTATTTCTTTCTTGGACAGTGTCTTATGTGTAGTATACACAACAACACGTCTAATTGACCCCTTTCCATGCAGAAAACGTTACCAAGCACATGCTCCTGAGCAGGATGCCTGAGAGGGATGGGTAGTCAGTCAACAACAGGTAACAGATGGAAAGAGTAAAAAAAACAGCCAGAAAGTCAGTATGATGCTGGGGAGCCCACCAGGCTGCTCTCAGAAAGAGCTGCAAGACATACCTGTGCAGCCAGACCTCAACTGATTTGAGTCTAGGTGATTCTCAAAATCACAAGGTACAGCCAAGCACGCAGCCTTCTCTGATTGCACGCTGCAAGTATCAAATTCAGGTCTAACAGGTCGCCAGGTATCATCATAACAGATGGCAAATATTTGCTTGAAATAATAACTGCATCAGTATTTCCCTTTAGCAGTCTGTGGATATGGCTTCTTAGTGTTTCACACCTCTCTGTATATGTCTCATAAATCCATCACATTGTTTATTTTCATGTCACTTTCAGCAGTTAAAAGAAGGGCTGAAATTGACCTTTTACCTTCTAGAAGCATTTTCATTTTCAATAAGAGACTGGCTGTGGCTGAGATGTGGCTTCCCATCATTTTTGGAAACCTGGTTATTCATTGAGAAGTTGCACTTGAAGGGCCTGTCTGCACACTTACTGTCAAACTGCATGAGGGTATAGATCACCAAGACACAGAAGACAGGAGGTATTTTCTGAAACACAGTTGGAATGGTACATGATATAATATTGCAGCTAAGAACTCAAAATTTAGCAGCTTTGCTGCTATCAATATACCCTATCCAGAAGGGCACTCAGAATGACACAAAGACAGGGATTGTAGCCATTGTTTACTTCTGTTTATGAAGAAATAGCCTAGTTCTGTAGTGGTGAAGTTTCTTTTAAAGGAAAAGAATGAGTCACCTTTTCCACTGTAAGTGCATTTAAGGTAAGCTGTATGTAAAATTTATAAAACGTCTCTTCACCTCCTTAAGGCCAATGGAAAACTGATAATTCAGCTGGTGCACAGCTATTAAACTGAACAGAAGTAGTATACCAGCTATATAAGTAGTAAGAGAACAAAGAGGAAATGAGGGGGATTATTATGCACTTAAAATGGGATGATAAATAGGGAACATTGAGATTTGGACCAAATACTGAACCAGTATTTTGTCTCAAAAAGGCCATTAGGCAGGTGATCAAGAAGGGAAGGATCAGGTGGGAATAAACAGAATAGTATGTTTCATTGAAAGCAACACTTCAGTGGCTCACCGAGATGGGCAGGGAAGGCTGGGTATTTTCCACCTCCAAAATACTATAGGAACTACCACATACAGACACAAATGAAACAGCAAAGATCCTCTGGGAATCTTAATTTGAAGCTGAAGCTGCTGGCATATGGCTGAAAACCAGCAAAACAGAGACAGCCACTTCATCAAGCCAGAGAGAAAGGCCAGGCTTTATGCTGCACCGCT
>NW_010271926.1:68454-90480 GCF_000690775.1 Eurypyga helias
CTGGGTCAAGTTACCAGGCACTTCTCTAAGCTTTCCTGTTCTTGGGAATGGCCTTAATGGATTGCAGAGAATCCTGCTGCTGCACAGTCTCAGTGGCTGGAACACAGCTCTGGCTCTCTGATTCCTGCATTTAAGAAGTGAAACCAGTGACAAAAGCATAGTAAATGGGGGAGTAAAGCTTCAAGGAATGTCTGGCTTCCTGAAGTGTCATCCCAATCACGATGAAAAATTTGAGTAAAAAACAAAAAGAAAGCAATAAAATGTACACCATGTCAAAACTGGTAACCTGATGCTGATTCAGCTTCCTGGGTGTCAAGCAATGATGTGAGAATGGACAGAATTATCATCACCCATTTTTACCCTGTAAGCTTCTCAGCATTCTGCTTCCTGCCAACAGGTCCTGCTGGAGCACTGCTAATGTTAGGTATTACCCTCTGGCAATAAAGGTGAAGAATATGACTTTCATATGTAATGAAACCCATGAAGTATTTTGAGTGAGAGTTCAGATACAACAGTAAATTAGACCCAAGTAAGCTCACTGGTTTTTTCTGCAGCTCTCAGTTTGACATTTTTAGCAGAGATTATTCAGGAAATCGAAGGAAAGCAATTTCTTACTAACAGCCTGTAGATGGGGTGTGATGCACACTGAATGCCAAGCAAGTACCTCAGCCTGGTGCAGCAGCCTGCATCCTGTAACCACTGCCCCGGCAGGAGAGCAGATTTCTTCTACAGAAATCATGAGGTAAGGGGCTATGTGGGAAAATGCTCACAATTAATTTTCATTAGTCATTTATTCCTGTCTGCCTCACTCACATCCTCAAATGTATAAGGCAAAGTTAAATAGGAAACTGATTTTTTCTTTTCAATTGTAAAAGACATTCTGTTCCCCCAAAGGACATCATATTCCGGATATGTATAAATGCTAGCAAAGATTACCTAAAAAAAAGCACGTAGTTCAAGTAAATAGGAAAAACGTCTTTTTGAGAAGCACACATAAAATAGTCTGGTGAAAAGCCTTCTAGTGTCAAGACTTTCCAAGCCTCTAAAGCAGGTGGACTATGTAACCCTTAGTATAGTACATTTGTCAAGAGGCAAATGAAAGACCTATCTCCTGACGGAAAAAGCCTGATAAATTAAAAAGCCTGTCAATATGAATGTTGATTTATGGATCTTAGAAACCTTAGAATCACAGAATGATTAGGGCTGGAAGGGACCTTAACGATCTAGTTCATCATCTAGTTCCAACCCCCCTGCCATGGGCAGGGACACCCTCCACTAGAACAGGTTGCTCTTCTGTCACATTCAGCACTGTTACATCTGTGGGATGTCCTAAATTACACAATCACCCGTCACAAGTGTCTGATCTTCTTTTCCTAAGGTGGGAACCAATTGCTCCTTTTTGTAGGCTGCAAGTGTCAACTTACTGCTTAAATGTGCATGCTGCTGCCTTTATGCTACGGAAGGACAAAGAAATGCTCCTTGCATCTGAAGGTATTAGTGTGATTTTTTCAGACTTAACTTATACAGGAAAATCTGCTAGCGCCGTTTTGGTGGAAGAGCTATCTCCCTGCATGCTCTCTTTGAAGACATAGCAGACTTTTTTCCAGTTTAGTTCAAACCACTTCCAAAGAGCCATACACATTAAGTTAAAAAAGCTACTTAAGCTCCTGCAAAGAATATCCTCTTGAGGAATCACACATTTTCCCACTAGGAGAAAACCTTGTCTCTTCTAGGAATTTATCCCACAGAGTCATTTGTACTTAGGACAGCTTTGTCTGCTGCTCAGGAAATTTTTATATTGAATAAGGCTCAACTGCAGTGCTGGTGACCCAGAGACCAACATGAGAGCTCTGTCATTGCTAAGTGAATTCCTCTATAGCTCAGTAATTACTGTTAATGATGCCTGCAAAACCTTTACTTTTTTCTTTTCCAGCTAGGAAGTCAAAGTCATCTGCTTTGTATTATGAATGCTACAGTAAGTAATGGAAAGTCAACTTTCTAATTTAAATAATCTATGCTTGGGCATGACTGGAACATCTGAATTCATGTACAATGAGTCCATCATACAGTGCTGCCCAAAGAGCTATTATGCAGCAACTGAGTGCTGAAGATTAACTAATCCTTTTAATCTCTTGAGGAAAAAATGCCAGGGTGTGGTTTCTCCACTCAATACTGTGCCCAATGACAGTAACAGATGAATGCATAAACAGCATTTCTGGAACACACCTTCAGACTTGAGACCTCCCCCTCTCTGGAGTCACCCAGCTGTTAAAATGAATCCCCCCTGGCCCTGATAATGGCTGAGGTTCAATGAGACAGTTGAATGACCAGAGCAGAGATGCCCTACATGTGCACTCTTGACTTCTGAGACTAATCCTAAATTGCACACCAGAATCTCCTCCTTCTCTGATTGTGGTTTTTAATGACAGCAGATACCACCACTGTGCTTTGGGCTCTGTGCACTATGAGATATGCTTGTAGTTCACCTACTTCACCACGCTGCTCAGGGCATTCACATACAAGGACAGGCAATGTGTGAAGCCTCAACGAATGTGAAAATGAACAGATATAATCTAATCCTTGATAAAAAGGGGCAAAATAAAAAATAGTTGAGGTCAGAGATTATTTCATTAATCACTGATGGTACAGGTATGCCACATTCAAACACCAAATGGCAGCCAGCAGTCCAGGAAAACACAAATGCCCGCCTTTAACTTAAAGCACGTGAGCAGACTCACTGGCATGAGTGGTTGGTCCCACGCATATTTTAGTTTGCTAGATATCCCTGTGACACAGAAACAGAAGAGGCAAGCAGAATTGTTTTTCAAAACAGTTAACAGGTGAGTTACAATGAAGTAAATAAATGATCAGGGGGCTGCATGTTGTATAACTCCAGATTAAGGAAAATAGAGAAGAAGAAAAGGAAATGGCTAAGAATTTCCAACAAATAATTTTTCTTTTGTATTCCCAATGGCGTTCTAAAACTACTGGTGAACAAAACACGCTACCAGATTTAGTAGGAAGCCTAAAGTTCCCTGAGTCACAGTGTTTTATGGAAGAACCCTAAATATGAATGAGTAGGCAGGTTAAACACCTTACAGCAGTCTGAAATCATTAGGGACTGAATTACTACTTATCAACCACATACTGGATTGTCCAGGCACTTTGGAGAATGAGGGTAGGGAAAAGTATGATTTTGCCAGTGTTAAAGAACTCTGCCAATCTTTTATTTAAGCAGCTCCACTTACTCTAAGATGCAGCACACACAACATTTGGGAAGGGGCATACCTTTCTATAGAGAAGGTCTTCGACTAAGCTGTGTTACTAACACTTCAAAACAGTGTTAATTGAGACATAGCATTGCAGGAATAAATTGAAGGCATACTTGAGTTCCAGCCTAATGCTGAAGATAACTGCCTCTGTGTTTACTGTTGTTGCTTTTTTTCCCTGGTGTCAATGCCCCCTGTGCTGGGCACAAACAGAACAGGAAAGCTGGATGTGTATGTTTCTTCACCTTCTCAGACTAAGGAATAAGTTTTATATGAGGTAGTACCATATGTTTCAATTATTATAGTATTAACACATAAAAATGATTAAGAAATATTTATCATTGTAAGTCTTCCTTTTCTGTAAACTGTACTCATGTGCCCTCTCCAAAGAGACCAGATGAAGATGTTTTTGAACTGTTTCTTTAGATGCTCAAGAGTTGAGGACATCACACAGCAGCCTTGCCAAAAATGCTTATGTGCTGACAAAGTCGTCAAACAGTGTGGACAGATGTTCAGTAATTACTCTCTGACTCCTCTATGCAATTCTACAGGCACAGCATATATATTCAATCCATACTGCAAGTCAAACTGTCCACCCTGAGTCTGGACCTGGGCTGCATATTTATATATAAAATAGTCCCTACAGATAGGTATCTTGATAATTTCTTTTCCTTATCCCTATTATTACACTCTGAGGTCCCAGAACATAATATGGGTCTTACTTTTTTTTCTTGCAATAGCTGTTCCTGGTAAAGCTTCCAGCGTCTCTGGCGGTGGGTCTCCCATTTCTCCAGCTGCGGGACCAAATTCTCCTGCCATTCCTCTTTCAGAAGCTCACATTCTCTTATAGAGAGGCCGGTCACAACAGGCAGGGTCTGAAGAAACAGCTCTGTCACCAACTCCGCTAAAGCATGGGAAGCTTTAGAGTACAGCTCCTAACAGAGGGACAAAAAGACAGAGAGTGACAGGTGAGAAAGGGAAACCCCTGGCCCTTTGGAGCTGTTTCACTGCATGGCTCCACGATGCGAGTGAGGGAACCATGTCCCAATGAAGACACTGGGCCCGTGACTGACCCCCAGAGCTAAAATTCAATGCCACTAATGCTTGAGGTAAAAAGACCAGGCTTGTAGATGGAACAACCTAAATGCTTTGGTTCAAGGTACACAACAGCATTTAAAGTCCAATAGTGGCATAAGCACTATGAGATCTCGAATCCTAACTGTTGCCTGCATGCAACTGCAGTACAAAGAGTATCTTGTTTTACTGGCTATGGTGATGTTATAAAAACACTTCGAAAGTTGCTCTGAAATAATCCGGTGTAGCACAACACCTCATAGGCATGTTTTCAAAGGTGCTGATATGAAATCAATGAATGCAAGAAAGAAGGGAAAGTTAAAAGGGACAGTATGGCTTTTAGTTTGGCAAAACTGACATTAGTCATGTTAACAGTTGGTGCTCCAAAATATGACACTCTTCAGTGCTTCAAGGACAGAATTATTCAACTTCCTTCTGATGCAGAACAGGTTCAAGCCTAGGAAAACAAACATCTTCTGGTGGTTATATTAAAACTAGCCCCATATGTGCCATTTTCAAACGCCGAGGCTGTATCACTAAGAAGATTTTGGGTGATTTAGTCAGACGGCATCCAAACTAAAAAGTCTGTTCAAAACACATAATTTCACTGTCAAATACACAGTGATGATATGATCTGTGTCTGCAAACTTGCTACAATTTGAGATAATACCAGGGAAGGAGTGAGGGCAGGTAGCTTTCCCCAGCAGAAGAGAGAAAACAAAAACACATTGGAAAGGTCACACGGACACTGCAGTTCTCCAGCAGTATGAAGAGCTATTTTTGTGTGAGTTCTACATGATCTTACCACTCCAAAAACCTTTACTGCCTACTTGGTTTTGCTTTCATTGTAAATCAATGTTAGCCCTCTTGAAAAAACATTTCTTTCTTTTCCTTAAAATACAGCTAATATTTTTAAAGCACTGTTCAGCATTCCTCTTGCAAGAACAAGTCAAGTGTTCTAGCTGTTGCCTTATTTTAAATGCAGGTTTAATTACAAACTCTTAAGTGATCAAAATCTAGAAACTCTCAATAGAAACCCTTCAAAAGCATTTGTTTGTAGCTCACAGACATGAAAAGTTGTAGTGGACTTGTTTTTTTTGGGATACACTGGTATAATGTATTACTGCGTAAGAGCCCATTCCAACTGCTAGATGTGGTATCATAATAAAGAAAATTAGACAACCCCCAAACCAAAAGAGGATGTTAAATTGCAAAGTCAAGAACTCAGAAATAAAGAATGACCACAACTTTGGTTGCATGTGAAAAGTAGTTTTATGCCCCCATGATAAATTTGGGGCTCAAATACTGTTTCCATAGGACCTTTATCTGTTCCGTGTTTGGGTTTACCAATACCTATTAAATGGATAGATTTCTTAAAAATTCTTGTTTTGTATTTATTGTGAAATATCCAAACTGTGCACTGAATACAAAATTACTATTTTCCTCTTAGGATCTCTCTAGGATGCTAATCACCATATTAATTAGGTGTTTCACGAACAATAAAGAGCTTACCTTAACAGCTCCCTGCAGTAACCTCTTCTTATGGATAAAACTGAGGCACAACACTATCAAAAGTGCTCGCTACACCTTCCATATGAGCTGTCTTGATTTTTTCCACTCTCTTACCTGTTTAAAGCTTGCAGGATTTTCAGAATCCAGCTTCCACTGGCTTTGTTTAATCTCAGAGTTTTTTGAATTCTTGTAAATAGGACCACAGGGTTCTGAAACTGGGTACTGGGCATAAGTATTAGTGTCAGTAGTCAAAGACACAACCACTGGATACCTCATTTCTGGTAATACTTCTCCCACTTCTAGCGATTGCCCACAATCTGAACGTGACAGTATTGTTAGGGTAACATTTGTTACACAGGTGCATTTTATGCTGAAGGATGGATCTCCCCTACTCCTTTATTATTACAGTTACCAGTTCCTGTTACAACAACAGGCAGATTTATACCATCTTAATCGATTATCTGTGTAGTTGTGGGTCTGGTTTAGCTTGCCAACACGAATGCAAAGTGGTCTGTTCGAATTCTCTCTTATGCTGCTGTTTGTTGTAAAATTCAAGTCTCCAAATTCTGAGATTTAGCATAAGCTCAAAGATTCTGTGTTCCTAATCTCTGTATCCCATACAACATTTAAAGAACTATCACTCTGTAAACAATTTCTTCTCTGAGCTTTACCAACCTTTCAGGATGAGTTAATTCTGCCTTTCCAAGGTGTTTAGGGATGTAAGAATTTCTCTTGGGTCTGAAATAGTTCAGAAGCAGTTCAGAGTAGTCTTAGGCAATATACTGCAATCTCAAAAGATCTCAGGCAGGGACTTAAGGAACTCTGTCCTTAAACAAACATAATTCTACCTACAGCAGCTAAATCGCTTTGTAACGTATTTTGCTGCAGAACTAACAGCATTTCCCTGGCATGCTGACAGCTCTATATTATTACATACTAAGAAATCTTTTGCACAGATCATAAAGGAGGTATTTGATTACTTGCCTTCACACCATTTTGTTGAAAGACCAAGTGAATAGAGTTCTGCTTGCACTCCCTGCAGCTTCAAATTATACTGTATACTCACCTCTGGCACTACCAGAGTGAGTACATAGTTACCCAGGAAAAATGTGGCTAGGTCCCGTTCCCACAAAACTACTTACCTACGTCACCTCATTAACATGATGGGTCAAGTTACGTTTAGATCAAAGGTGCTTAACTATTTGTTTGCAAAATAATTCATGGCCCTCTGCTGAAACTGCTGTATGAAACGACAAGAAAGTGGGATTGGAATTCCCAGAGCAGTTTTCCACATCAACAGTCCTTTTAAAAAAGAAAATGGTGGGTGAATACATGGAGGCAAAGCAGGACTAAGCAGCAGGTTCTCTACACCTCACATATGTTGCAAAGTTGCACACAAAGCAACAGGAAGCCTGGTCAGGTGCTGTAAGGTCCTGGGATGGTGGTTTTTAGCAGGACTGAACACCCCCCCTTTAAGTTGTTAGAAATTCTCCTTTGGGCAGGACACAAATCCTGCACTTACTGGTCTTACTTGTGGTCCAGGATCACAAAATAAACCACCGTCCGTGATGACTATCAAAATCCTAACTTCTCTTCAGTGTTCAAGGAACCACTGGCTGCTGGTTTGTTTACTCTCAATGCATAATCATAAGGACATTAGACCCCGGGCAGTCCTTGCAACTCAGACCCCAGGAAATCCTTGCCATCCAGACCCTAACACGACAGCATGCTCTACCTAGAGGACGTACCACATGTACAATATGATGGCTACACTCTTTAATGCAGCACTTGAAATGCAGTGGAATGGCCTTTTAAAATTTGGTAGGGGAAATGCTGAGTCTACATTTACGAAAGATTACAGATGTGATTGAATTCTACCAAAGCAACTCAAGCTAACAGAATAGTTTAAATGTATTTGTACTCTAGGGAATGCACTTGATCTGAAAGAGCAATAAAGTCCATCTGTGAACAGGGACGGTGCGCCAACTATTATAAAGCTTATTTTCCTCAGGAAAAAAAGAAAATGGTTAAAAAAAATCCTACTGCTTTCAGGACCTTATTTTTGGACTACAATCCCTACAAAATAGTTCTTACAAGCTTCCTGATATGCTATGACTTGTTTTTAGAACTTTTACTTAATGAAATTTATTCAAATTGATTCCATTAATAGAATAGCTGATTGCGGTGTTGAATGAACCTGTTTGTAGTACCTGGCAGTCAATCTCAAAGCTTTTAAAAAAAATCTCTAGAGAAATTCATCAAGCATAAAGAAATACCACAGGGTATATGCAGAAATAAAATGGGCTCATATTAAAATGCTGGGTGCACCCGAATTTCAAACAAGGCAATAAATATATAATTTTTTCAAAAGCCAGGGGAAATGCACAACTGATCAGATTTCACCATAAAACCAAAGAATTATATTAATGCTCACCCTAAAAGCTAAATGATTAAAATGTTTCTATGTACAGATGAGAATTAAGCGAGTAATGTAATTGTAAAGCATAAAAATATATTTAGAAAGGCTGGCTGTACTCTATTTCATATGCCAGACATGGCAGTATATAGTGTCTCCAAGAGGTAACTATATATATATATCTATTTGTTAAGCTGTGATAACAATTTGTTACCATCTGATACAACAGCATGTCATAATAATATTAAAACTTCCATCAAAGCTGCAGAACACTCTTCTATGTATCTCCAGAAGCTCAATGGCTAGGGCCCTTGTTTAAAGGTAAGAGATTCATCTCCCAACCCATGCTGTATCTTACTAAGGACAGAGATTCAATACTCAGATCAAACATCCAATAAATACTCTCAACATTCTTTGACATCACTGGCCACTAGAAGATAGTTCACATTATAAACTCACACTAAATGGGGAAAAGCTAACGTTCCCCAGGGCTCAGTACTGGGGCCAGTTCTCTTTAATATCTTTATCAGTGACCTGGACAAGGGGATCAAGTACACCCTCAGTAATTTGCAGCCAACACCAAGCTGGGTGGGAGTGTTGATCTGCCTGAGGGTAGGAAGGCTCTACAGAGGGACCTGGACGGGCTGGATCTACGGGCCGAGGTCTATTCTATGAGGTTCAACAAGGCCAAGTGCTGGGTCCTGCACCTGAGTCACAACAACCCCACACAACGCTACAGGCTTGGGGATGAGTGGCTGGAAAGCTGCGCAGTGGAGAAGGATCTGGGGGTGTTGGTCTAGCCAGTTGAATGTGAGCTGGCAGTGTGCTAATTGCAAAATGAAACCATTACCCTGCTTCTAAGCATCACAACACCAATAAAACACAATGACATTGAAGTCATACTTAGCACAAGCTAATAAAAAAAGTTTGATTTCCCTGTATAGGAGATTCACTGAAATTCCAGTTTTGCCCCCTCTCTGATCCTTGATTTATGGAGAGGGCAGTTTCAATCTTCTCTTTCTGTACTACCTTTTCAGAAACGCAACTTTGTAGATAAGATTAAGTCCTTTACTAGATCTATCAACAAATTCTGAGTCCATATGGCAGTAAAATACATTTTCTTAAGCAATACTATGAGAAACAAACTTCAGGCCTCTTTGGTATGTATTTTGACCTGAGACAAACTGTGGGTGATTCACCTTCAAAAGCAGCTAGCTCTGGACACCTAAAAACAGTCTACTCCATGAAAAGCATCCCTAACCATACCTCATGTTAATGAAATTACATAAGAAAAGTAATGAAAGAGTAAGACTCTAACAATCTGTACTATTTATTCTGACAAAGATAAAATTTTCCCTTCTATTAACAAAGGAAAAAATCAAATACTTTGTTTCAATCTCACATTAAGGTTTACCCATTCATAAAGTATTTATTGCCTTGCCTGTTGATAATACTTGTTACTTAACAGCTTTTCATTTAAATTCCTGTGCATTTGCATGTTCTGTCAAGTCAAATAAAGTAACATTCTGGTGAACAGCTATCAGCAAAGGGGAATTACAAATTACAGTAAATTGTGCATTTTTACGATTTTGATGTTATGGCTGAAGAAAAATAATTATCTTACCACGGACTATGTAATTTGTAGCTGTTAATTGATTAAGGCAATCTGCATGTTTGTTTTCTTAATAATGTTTAACCACCAACCTCTTCTCACTTCTCCTTTCCATACTGAAATAAGCTGGTAGTTCACACACAAAACCAATAATGATAAAGAAGAGATTAAAGGTTGATTAACATCTGATATGCTAAACTTGAGAAAGATTTGCAAGGAGCTAGCCATTAAACTTTTCAAGAGATCAGGAGAAACAGAACAAGACACACTTGGAGCTGGGCGTGTGAGGTGTGCTTTTGCTGCCATGTAAAAGAAAATTACAGTAAAATCCTTGCAGTTGACAAGCTACTTAAGCTAAACCAAAACTGTTACTGCAACACAGTATCTTTTGCGTACGGGATAACTCTGCAGACTGTGTTTATGAAAATATTAGGCTATGCCATTCAATTACCTCTAACACAATTCCTCCTTCAGTTATGATATACTGTGATAATCATAATCACATGCCCCATTCCTCAACTTGTCTAGACACAGACTATTCACCTACAGCACACTGTTTTAATCCACTAGTATGGCTGAAAAGTCCTACGCTATCCTCCAAATATAACTCAATCATTCACTTCAGGCATCAAGAGATTCCATTGACCTTGGTTAAATAATTTTAATTGATTTATTCATGTGTACACAAAACAAACCTACTCAATTATTCTATGCAAACACAGTCAGCTTCCAGATCATCGCCGTTTTACATATTTATTCACCAATTTAGATAATTCTTTTATGTACTGTAGCACTACAGGCTACAGTAGTGCTAGGCAGTTATATAAATCTATGTTGGTGAACTCTCTATGTTGGTGAACTCACAAACTGTTTGAAGGAGGGAAAAAAAGAAAAAAAAAAAGGCATAGAAATCTTAGAAGGGCTTAGAAGAACAATGTGAGAAAAAGATAAGAATCTTCTCCCACAGGTGAGTGGCACATATAGGTAAATGATTATCTTTTCTTTTGCCCCCAGGATATACACTGGTTCCCTATTTGGTCACATGGCAACCTTTTCCTGATGTTTTAATATCACTTCCTGCACTGAGGTTATCTTTCTACTTATTCATGAAACTAAGTCTGTCAGCCTTGCTTCCCTCCTTGCTTACACTAGGACAAACCAAGACAAATAAGTTGTCATTCTAGCGCACAACTGAAGGAGGAATGCAGGACCTAAGCTTTTTATCATGTATAAGCCCTTATCACATGTAAGAATTTGCCGGGTCCTTTTTCCTTGGAAAAAAAAAGTCTAATGGCCTTCAAACAGAGCAGCTAAGGACCATGAGCTTTGGGCAACAGGAGGGCACTTGGGCTTCTATGCTTGATCAAGTGCATTTACCAGAGTGCAACCCTTGGGAACTTTGTTCTAGCTGTCTTCCTTGAGGATTTATACTGGTTTGTCAGCTACAGTGCAAGTTTTGGTACGGTACTTAAATGGGGGTGGATGGTTTAGAATGTTGATATAGGATGGAGGCACCTGTATACTCTGAAACAGTTGCTTTGAAAGCTGCTAATAACTGCTCTTAGCTGAAGGTATGCCTATGTATGGGATGTACCTCTAGCTAACTGGGTATTACGCATCTCTCTAACACTGGGGCTGTTACAGTACATGAACTTATCAGATATTACTCAAAATGGTCATTTTTCTGAACCAACATGTCTGTTCTTTACTAGGATATTGGTGTTTATCTGACAAATTGCAATACTGATGATATCCCAAAGACCATGAAAGCAACTTAGAAAGATTTGGGGGCTTGGATGCGTGACACAAAAACACTGACAATCATGGTTTGGATTCTGCTGACATTATTCTGAAAAGTGTGGTGTGCTTCATTCCAGTTCTGGGGCTTTCCAATCAAAGTAGATGTCAATGGGTACACAGGCAGGAACTTGTCTGGAACCCTAAATCTTCTGAGTACTGGGCAATATTAGATTATTCAGCCCAGAAGAAATATGTGATAATTCTTTAATCCTGGGCCAGTAGAGAGTATGCGTTACTTGGTAGAGAGGGCATGTAGGATTCCATTGCTAAATCTTGGTTATGGAGAAACTGTGATTTAGATAACACTTTGCCTCCTCTTGGATTTAGGTAAATAGCTCCTAGTAAGACATCTCAGTTTTATTCCCCTTAAATCTAACAGCTATTTAACTTCTGCATGTGGGAAAGCATAACTACTTTGTGCAGTCTTGCAAAGCTAATTTTCATTTGCAATGAAATAAAAACTGGGCTGAACTCCTAAATATTTAATTACTTCTAGTTCTTTCCACTCTGACTGTGTTTACAAATGGATGAATGCATCTTTTTAAAATTGTCTTGCAGTCTATCTTTGGATGTCTTCTGGACCACAGACTGAGGAATATTCATCTAAATATCTATGGAGCATGCCAGGGTGACTTTAGAGAGTTTCACTAATTTTTTTCAGTAATATTGCTAGGCTTCTGTTTCTACTGGAATGTTAAAAAACGCAATAGAATAGAACTCTCTATTGGTGAACTTCTTTTCTTGCCTTTTAACTTACTTAGCAACACATGCTTGCACATTATTGAAATACGGAGAAGTAGTGAACGATAGAATATTTAACCAAATCTTTAATTTAACCTATTCCTCATGGTAGAACAGACCCAGCAGAGCCCAAACCTTCCGAATGAGTGGAAGGCAAATGACTATCAGTTAAGCTTCAGGGAGTACAGGCCTTCTGGAATGACAACACAGTGCTCTGCAGTGTTTGCAGATGTGCCCAAACTAGCTGGCTCTACAAACTAGCTGATTAAAACCCAACTAGGACATAGGTCTTGTAGGATAGTGCTGACTATTGCCATGTGAGGGTTGCTGGTACGCAGCTGGTTAGTCTAATGTTTGCTTGCTTAGGTCTGCCTGAGCTGCAGTCACACCACTGGTCTGTGGAGTATCTCAAAACCCTGTCACACTGCCATGGGTATCTTGCCTTCCCCATTGGAAGGTTCCTTCTCCCTAGCAGGAACTCAGAGAAACTAAGTGAAGGGGCAAAGCTCTGCTGCCTAGGGAAAGGCTTCTGCTTGTCCAATGTGCATGTCTGCTCTGAAAGTGTGGAGCAGAGAGAGAAGCAAAGGCATTGTGGTTGTGAGATGCAACTCCTTTCCTTAATGGCAAATGTACTTTTGTTTTTATGCCCCAGGTAACAAACAGCACGAGTAACTACTGCACTTCCCTCAGCTACAGAAGTCAGAACAGCTCCATTTTCCTACAATGGGGCTGTGCTCATTTTGCATTTTCTCTTCTTTCTAGCTTATGTTAGTTACAAGGTATATTCCGTAGCAGTCTGCTCTCCTAAACCAGTCTGTAGAACCTGTATTGAGGGTTAAGGGGAGAAAGTGCAGTTGTTCATTATGTTAAATGTCACAATAAAAATGTTTTATTATAGGAAAAAAAAGGTGGAAAATAAGATTTGTGGACCCTCATTCAACAGATGCCAGTTGGATCACAGTACTTACAGTTTTTCAAGTCTGGTAGTGTTTGTTTGGGTCTAGGAATAAGAGGGCAGCTGTAATATGGAATATAAGAGCTGGGTGAATTGGCAGAGTTCAAGTTAGTGCAGCTCTCCTGGCAACTTGGCAATTCTAGAAACAATTCACCCAAACCAATTTTTCTTTAATGGGAAAGAAAACTTAGCTACCAGTGCTGAAATAGGATTTTCAGTCTGATCTTAGTGTCAATAAAGCAGAGTACACAATAAAGGAAAGCAACATAATTTCACAAATGAGGTGGAACTGTGCAAGATAAAAAAAAATTTCTTTGGTCTCCAGAGACTTCATGTGAATTGAGGGAGAGGGTGGAGAAATTAGTAACTCTAGAGAATGGACTGTGTGCAGTAATATGTTGACTTTTCTCCAATGAAACAGCTTTGTACAATTAATCTACTCTGATTCACTGGCATAGCCCTCCAAGCAAACTCTTCCTTTCTCCAAAGCAGTTCTTCTTCTCAAATATCCTGTTACTTGCACTATTACATAAAACCATGGCAAAACTATTTGTTCTAAATACAGTGGCTTTATTTTCTTTACCAACTGAATTTGAAAAAGTACATGTGGACTAGTGCTAATTAAGATTGTGTGGGTATCTTATCCTAATGTGACAGGGACTACAAGTTTCCATAACACCCTGATCTGGTCATAATTAATCATGACAAGGATCCTGTTGAGCTGAAAGTTCCAGACTAATTAAAGGTCACTGCTGGCTACAGTTTTGGGCTTCATCAGATGGAACATATTATTTTTTTGGTGCAGACAGAAAATAATTAAAGATGACGCAAAAGCATGAAGCATCTACATATTTTCCAAATCAGCAACATAAAGAGGTGTAAAAATACTACTTACAACAAAGATCTGAACTTATTTCAGGGAACTAGATAGTGTCAAAACAATTTATCTGAGAGGAAACGGGATGAGAAAACTATTTTTGGAGATGTAGTGAAATTCATTAGGAGTAGTATCATCCTACCATGGAGCAGAGAAGATAATTATGCTACATAAACAAAGTCTCTCTCCTGGTAGTAATGCCAGATCTTGTATGCTTTCTACATTATTGCAGCCTTATCAGCCACCCAGGCAGCACGTTTTGGCAGATCATGCAGGCATTTTCTGACTAATATGAGGTTAGGAAACATAGTGTATTGGGAAATAAAGGAAAAGGAGAGCTAATGTGGAAGACTGTCCTGTCTCCTTCTCCTGGTTTGCCAGCCTAGTTTCCTGGAGCTGCCATGATCTCTCCTGTAATTCCCCAACCCTCCCCAAGGCCTGACAGTGTATAGTAAGAGTTAGACGATTTTCAGAATTATTTTAGTAAATGACATATCACAAGAGGTGGTACCTTGTAGAGATCTGCAACAGCCTCCACGCTCTTGCAGTCATCCTCCTCGTCCAGTTCCCACTGTGCTTGCCGATGCTTCTCTAACAGCTCATGGTAAGCCTAAAAGAAACACAATAGGTATATTTAAATAGCTGAAAAGATTTTGATAGCTTCTTGTGATCTTCTCCTTCCCTGATCCCTTTCCCATGTACCACCACAACAGCAAGTGTCTATCTGGAACCATGACTCAGAGTGAAATGAAACTTGCCTTACTACCTTAATTTGAGCATATCGAGCCTTGTGCACAAAACTGCATAGTCTCAGCAATCTGGGGTTCAGTAATACATACCTTATACTGGAAAACACATGAAATTATCTGATTTGCAACCTGCTTTCCTGTGTATGAGTATCACTTCATCACAGCCAGTACTATGAGGTGTACAACAGCCATCAGACACCTTAGTTACAGATGTATCACACTGTATAGTGCTTTTGCACTGGAGTTGGTCACCATGTCCCATGGTATTGTCAGAGGGCACTCAGCCTAAAAGGCTGATCTATGACTCGGTCCTGATTTGGTCCTTGGTCACAGATTTAAGAGGGATGCAATTTGTTTTTCTTCAAGCCGGGACTGTGATTTGTATGTCCAATGGGGACAGGACTGACCAAGGCTGCTTACTGTAACTGGCACTTTTTAACTTCTGTGCTTCACTTGATCATTCCCATATTCTCTGCCAATAAAAAAACAAACCGAAAATGCTCCTTTTCCAGTGAAAACATAGATGAAGGGGACAATGATACAGGGACTCTAACCTTTACTATCTATGTCATTCTGTCATATAAAAAAAATCAGAGCTGCAGCAACTAAATCATTATCATCCAGCTTGTGTCCAGAAGAAACTGACATGAAGAAAGTTCAATTCAATTCAATTGCAAAATCCACTTTCTTAATTGTCAACCACTTAAAATTCAGCAGAAAGGTCAGTTATTGCCGAGGCTGCTCCCATGGTGGTACGAGCCCTTTGATGATGTGGAGAGGGGAAGGCAGAGAAGAAAAGTGCATTTGAAGGGCACAACTCTGCGTGAGGATGGTGAGGATGCAGGACCCTACTCTTCACTGCTGGGCTAGCTGTGAAACCATGGAACTGGTTTAAAATAGCTCCTCAGTGCTGAGGGGATTGTTTGCATAAAATAATTACTGGACTATTTAAGTCAAATCATGGGAGCTGCAGATATATATATATTTTTCTTATTCTTCGAAAAGTGTCTGGACTTAAGATCCCATCTGTTCTTTGACAAAAGGCTCTCTCCACTCTGCCAGCAGAAAGGCTTAACTTTCTGACTTTTTTTGTTATTTGCACACAGGCATTTCATAATATTAAGACTCAGTTGTGTTCTGCCCTGCAGCATGAAGTGCCATTTTCCCATTGCTGCTCAGCCTGTCATAAGCAGATTGTTAGTCTACAGTTTAGCTAAGCATGTGTGTCAGCTTTCTAAGGTGTACGGAACAGAGCATCTCTTGCACAAAGCTGTGTGGGTCTACCTTTGTAGGGGAGCTTGGTTTCATAAAGTTGGGATGTGTCCAAGAATTTTAAATGTAGACAAAGAAATTGCATTCACAACTGCTCAATGGCTACAAAAACGTGTGATAGAATTATTTGTATCAAGTTATGAAAAGTCAGAGAAGTAAAATGTGTTTTAAAGTGCTTGCAACCCTTTTGTTTTGAAGTGAGGTGTTGCCAGTCAGGTGTAGCATACAAGAACAATAACTGCATTATCCACTTCATACAATATAAGAACTTGGCCCTGAAGTACAAAATTGCAGTGTTGAGATCAATAGATTTTGAAAGTTTGCTACAGCTGGAATCTGAGTCTTCTCATACAGTAATTTATCTAAGTTATTAGATTTCATCAAAAGTTTAATGCTGCTGGATGTAACCACTTTAACCTTAAATTATTTCTTTTCATGAAAATTGAGGATTTATTGGGTTTTTTATTTCTTAATAACTTGGGTCTGTAGTTCTCAGCAGTTCCAGTTTTGCAGCTCTCAGCATTTACAGCTAAGAACTCTGATTTTGTATATGCATTCTGAAAAATAACAACAGAGCCCTATAGAAAATATGGCCAAGAAAACATTACACTGGCCATTGTATACCATATTAAACTATCTATTGCAAACCTTCTCTAAGGCATCCTGCTAGCGAGTGTAATGAGTTTTCCCTTTGCTTGTGTGAAATTTGATAATCTTTTGAGTCTCCGTAACCTCACTCATAGAAAAAGCAATTAGATCAGTGCAGTCTGCTTTCTCCTGTAATGCAGGCCAGATGATTTCCTCCAGAGATTTTCTATACTGAACCAAATTGATAGTATCTAAGTAAAAGATGTTTTCTACAAAACACGCAATCTAGCATTAAGACCCTTTGGCATTTTGTTCCAACATGACAAAACCAACACTGGAGAAAAAGTCTCTAGTCAAGCCCAGGTAACTGGGGGGCTGACCCTATCCTACCTGTGCTACTGTACATGATTCTCAGTAGGACTCAAAAATCCTAATTTTACGGAACTGGGAGAAATCTGCAATATATTTGGCCTTAAAAGCTAATACAGCAGTGAAAATAGGCTTTTACGTGCCCACCTTAAGAAAATCATTAACATCTTCAATATGAAAAGTTTTACTGAGGAGACTCCTTTGTTCAGCTTTCTGTCTGTGTTTGAACTCTTCTCTCTTCTTTGCATGGCACTCCAGTTGTTTCAACATCAGATCTTTACTTTGCTGGATACATTCTGGAACATAAACCACCAATGATTATATACCACAACTCCACAGGGAGAAAGTAGCATCTGCTACTGTCACACAACATAAGCTCACAGAAATCTGTTAGTGAGTGAAACAGGCAAGTAATTACCATGCAGGATTTCAAATTTGATTCTTACCCAGACAGTCTTTTTAGATGTGAACTTTGGCCTTGCTACATGGCACTTAAATCTATCAGGTTTTTGGATCACTACCATCCTGCACCCTCCTCTTCTCTGCTGCTGCTGCTTATGCAAAGGCAGCAAGTTAGTTCAATAAACAGATTCCCAACTGCAACAGCCGAAACCTCCCCCTCCTGCTTTGGGAAGGTCCAGAAATGGCTCATTACCTAACTGTAGATAGGCAAATGCTGCTGCAAGAACAGTAACATATGGCAGTGAGAAAAGGTCTAGAGCATTGCTAGTTCAGATTAGTTTGAACTGGCACACAGCCATGACACACTTCCAAAGAAACTCACTCAGGAACCTGCAGCAAAAGTTGTCAAGGTCCCTCTGATTTTGTGCTAGTGCTGTGAAATATTTGGTACTGACTTCTTCCCCCCTTCTCTCCCCCTATAGTTCCAGTGATTTATAAATATGAGTCTATCTGGACCCTGTGCTGCAGCGTGGAATCAGAGTTTACAATGTTCTGCCATTACTTCATGTCTCATTGCCTGTTCATCTAGCAGCTTTATTCTTTTCTTCCACCCACCCCACCCCAGACCAGCACTTCACTCCTGACACAGGCAGCTAGCTATAAGGGGAATACAAACAAAGTAGTCATCTGTGCCTGCTGTCCTGCCATCACATCAAGCTGCTTTAACTATGAGAAATTATTTTGTTGAGAAATAAAGGAACATAGTACTGTAACGCCTATTCTCCATGCTAATTTATTTGCTTATCCACAGGCCGATGATGCACTGACAAAACACTTGAAGGTGCACTGAAAGTACAGAAAAGCCTGTAACAAACATGTCATCTGAACAAATGTAGCAACTGTTATTCTTAAACACCCGCTGATTCTTTACTACTTCCTTGTTTGTCTCCTAGGAGCATAGTCTTGCTGGCTTTAACTTACGCATTCAGGGGCTCATAAGCAAGGTCAACATAGATGCCCATGTGAAAATGCTGCACTCCAGATTATTTTTTCTTTTTTTTAAGGACATTTAATTTCTATCTAAAACCAGGTGACTGATTAATTCCCTTCTGCACAGGCTGTACGAATTACAACATATAGCTATATATAACTATAAACACCTACTCTGCATAAAATCAAGGCCTTGATAGAGGTATTTTTGCTTTGGAACAAGCGCAACTTGACAAAAAGGGGGAAAAAAACCCCACCCACAGACATAGGTTTATGCTTAAGGAATGTTAGTGGCTGAACCTATACAAGACTATGAACTAGGTATGCCAGTTTTACAAGTAAACATCCATGAAATAATATGTATCACGATCTGCATGAATTTGTGAGTATCAGCAAACTGTTTATATGGTTATTTGATGTTTTTAAAGCGCAGCAAGCCTGCAGCATTGAATTCCTATCACCTTCTATGATGAAACAACTGGTTGGTAGATGAAGGGAGATCAATGGATATTGTCTACCTTGACTGCAGCAAGGTTTTTGACACAGTAACCCATCAGATCCTCAGAGAGAAGACAAAATATAGGCTGGATGAGAAGACAGTGAGATGGACTGAAAACTTGTACATAGTCCATCTTGAAGCCAGTTTCTAGTGGTGTACCCCAAGGGTCAACACTGGGTCCAATCCTGACGAGTATCTACATAATGACCTGGACAATGGAGCAGAGTGCACCTTCAGCAAGTTTGTAGAGCCCACAGAAATAGGAAGAGTGGCTGCTACACCAGAGGGTCATGCTGCCATCCCTCGAGACCTTGACAAGCCGGAGAAATAGGCTGACACAAATCTCATGAAGTTCACCAACGGGAAATGCAAAGTCCTGCCCCTGTGCAGGCACAACCCCAGGCACCAGTACATTCCGGGGCCACCCAACTGGAAAGCAGCTTGGCAGGGAAGAACCTGGGGGTTCTGGTGGACACCAGGTTGAACATGAGCCAGCAATGTGTCCTAGCAATAAAGAAGGGTAATGGTATCCTGGGCTGCATTAGACAAACCACTGTCAGCAGATGGACGGAGGTGATCCTTCTCCTCCACTGGTGAGGCCACATCTGGAGTGGCTGGGGCCACTTCTGGGGTCCCCAGAACAAGGGGGACATGGACAGACTGGAGAGAGTCTAATGAAAGGCCATGAAAATGGAACTGGAAAGATGTACTGGAACATCTTTCTTATGAGGAAAGGCTGTGAGAGCTGAGGCTGTTCAGCCTAAAGAACAGAAGGCTCAGGGGGATCTTATCAATAACCGTAAATTATAAATACCTAGAGGGAGGGTGCAAAGAAGACAGAGCCAGTCTCTCTTCTGTGGTGTCCAGTGACAGGACCAGAGGCAGTGGGCACAAACTAAAACATGGGAGGTTCCCTGTGAACATCAGGAAACTTTTTTACTGTGAGGGTGACTGAGCACTGGCACATGTTCCCATGGAGATTGTGGAGTCTCTGTCCTTGGAGATACCTAAAAGCCATCTGGACATGGCCCTGGGGCACCTGGCTGTAGCTGATCCTGCCTGAACACAGGGGTTGGAGCAGATGACCTCCAGTGGTCCTTTCAAGCTTCAACCATTCTATGATTCTGTGACTTGCCAATTGTGAAATATGGAACAATTAATCCACACAAAGCCTGAATGCGAATAAGCAGCACTACAACAAGAATATACTGCAACAAGACTACATTCATTCTGACTATTCACTGAACTCTAACCCTAATACCATTTTGCTAGGACCATTTTCTATAAATATGCCCACAAGTAGCAGAAATGGTTCTAGAAAATGTGTGAGAGTAAAATACTTCTGTTTTCCTTTTGGCTGAATGTGTACCATAATTTTCCATGAGTGCTGATGGGAAGCACTGCACCCTTGATACAGCATCTATCAGAGAAGCTGGGAGTTGGGCATTAGGTAACACGGGCAGAACCTTAAATCAGTGGGTCAGTCAGCTCAGACTTTATTATAATTGTGTACTTTACAGATAGGCAATGTGAAGACCTGTAAGAGGAAAAGACTCCGTTTTGAAAGTATTTTAGTCTGACATAATAAAAGAGAGATTTATCTGAAGATCATTCTTTTCACAAGAGTGACAGCACAACTAATGTTTCCTGTACCTTCTGGCTCCACATTCTAGCAGGTGATCCTAAGACAGTATTCTGCACACATACAGCAATTACTGTCCCTAATGTTAGCAGCATCACCAACTATGTAAAGTACGTGAACAATAAATGAAGAAATCTCACAAATACTTGCAACAAACGTTCATCTTCACATTAATGAAGTAACATACAGATTCTGTGACCTGTAGATTAAGTTCATAGTAATGCCTGAAACAAGACCTAAAAGGATTAAAGCCAAAGTTCCCATCCTAAGCATCCACCCTTCACAATAACAGTGTTCTTGGCTAGTTCATCAACACCTTTTTGTAACAGAGGGGTATCTAGAGCTGAAGTAATAATTTCTTTACTATGTAATACAACAATGAGAATCCGCACCCGTATTTGTTAAGTCACGAGCTCTAGTCTAAGTACTCACCATTACTGAAATGTGCCAGCTGTTCCCAGAAGGCCTTGTGCAGATCTGTTAAAAGTTCTTCCTTTTGTCGGACTGAGAGATTATTCTTTACAGTTAAATGGTCCAGAATATTTGATAAAATATTTAATCTACACTTGCACTCTTCTGGTATATAGGACTTCAGTGAATCAATCATTTTTACCATAAGCTCCCAGTTGAATAACCTTTCCTGAATGTCCTATAACAAACATAAAAAAGTCCTGTTTAGAAACCAAGAATGGGTCTTTGGTTGTGCTTGTCCCTTCATTGAATTATTCATTCCCAAACTATGAAGAAAACCGAGGAGCCTTCTCAAGACTACATGAATAACAATCTTCACGTACTTAAATACATCTGAAAATCTTGACAGGCATAGGCTAGCAGTAGATTTATCACATGTTCAGTTGTAAGAGCTGATCTAAAACTACTGGTGTTCATCGTTATTTGTAGCTGTCTAGAAGACATAAGGCAGGAAAAGACAATGAGAAGCTTGCAGAACAAACTTAAATACTCAAGGGGGAAAGATGGACAGTAGGGCAAAATGGAAGTCCTGGACCTCTTTTCAAGCTACTATATGGCACACCAGTACGGGTCTTCATTTTGAAATAAGGACACATATCTGATTTTGATACTGCTGGAATCCCTTCAAGTATGTGGTCAGCTGGAGTTCAGTAAGTATACTAAAAATTAGTATAATTGCCTTTGGCATAGCAGCTTCACATTAGAGAAGAAGCCCAGAATTACAGTAGGGAGCAAGATTTCCTGGGTGAAACTGAAACTGCTTTAGACAATGCTGCAAGGTTGGAAAG
>NW_010271926.1:90511-105870 GCF_000690775.1 Eurypyga helias
CTGTAGTTAACCGAGACACACAGTGACCTCTGCAGTGAGACGCGAGCATCACCTTAGTGACTTCAGGTAGGAGTATTTCCTCTAGCTGTATCCAAACACCCTGTTTGAAGACTGCCCATCTGAAAGAACTTAGTGTACAGTAGCAAATCAAATAAAACTAGCTACCCATTTATTCTCCAAATTACTAAGAAATGCAGTGGGCTAGATTCTGATTATACTGTTAATCTATAAATTCCAAGTAATTATTTCAGTATGTCCTGTGCAAAGCAATTAAAGGATCTGTTACATTTAACACAACATAAAACACAGTGCTGATGCATTTATAAACACACATCACTAAGAGATGTTAAGGGTTTTCCATTCCAGTTAAAGTCATTTGCCACACAGAATCACCCTCAAATTTAAATTAGGATTTCTCAGTCAAAAGAAATGTCCCAGTGCCCAAGGTAATGATTCTCCTTCATCATTAGATCTAGCGCTCTTGCTCCTGCCTCACTGGTTGCATTAGTACAATTTTTTCCTAATATGACTGCCTAAACACTATTTTGAGAACTCAAATGCAGAGAGTTCACCTTCCTGCGGGTCTTTCTAAACTGCAATGGAAGTTTAGCTCTTTGCAATAAAGCTGAAAGAGACAAACTGGAGTAAGCAGTCTACATCATTCCTGGGGCAGGACTGATGGACTCTGTACACTTGCATCATGCTTTGTGTTCAGACTGAGTAAGTCTGAACTTTTCTTTCTTTTTGTACTTTACCATTGCCTGTAAATCTTGAGATTCACTTAATAAGCTTTCTACTGCAATCATCTTCTCGGTCAGGTCCATCGTTATCCTTGTTGCTTTGGCACTTGAGCATTTTGATTGGTTCAAAAAAGCCTGCTGGGCTTTGTCAGTCTGCTTCCAGAAAGCTTCCATCTGTGGAATATGAATCAAAAAACAATCCATGTTCCCTCATTAATCATCTAGTATTTCATTACAGCGAGATGCTTATGAGTCTAGTGAGACAGAAGTCACTGAGACTACAGAACTGCTTTCACTATTACTTAGACCAAACGTTGCAAAGCTAAAGAACCAATTTACTATATGATGATACATGTGTTGGCGGCACATAACCAGTAGGTCAAACCTCATCTTTTTAAGTGTAGTCATTCTGTACAATTTACTAAAAATTTATTGTTAGTTCTCCATATATTGCATCTCTAAAAGCCTATTATGTTGTTATTATTAATGAGAAAACTAAAAAAGATAACAAACTGCAGCCCTTCCTTCTGGGAAGTTTATTTAGCTGTAGGAACAGGCATTCCAGTCAAACAAGAATTTTGCTAAAAAATGAAAACCAAAAACTGACACTGTTTTTCACCATCAAAGACTTTCACAGCCACATGTTACATTAGCACTTTATTAATTGTGTTGGAATTAAGTCCTTTATGCAGTATCAGCATATATTCTGCTATGTGGTATCTATTCTGATATATTATTGTGTGGGTAATTTCTAGTTTTAGGCTCTAATCCCACAAACACTTATGACTGCAGAAGTGAATATGCTGTGGTCTTCCCTGGGAATACAGGAAGATTATAGCATCATAGAATGGTTTGGGTTGGAAGGGACCTTAGCAACCATCTAGTTCCAACCCCCCTGCCATGGGCAGGGACACCTTCCACTAGACCAGGTTGCTCAAAGCATCGTCCAGCTTGGCCTTGATGACAGCCAGGGATAAGAAGATGTATCCATTTCCAATATTTGTAATAAGCATTTGTGAGTCTTACAAAAAATCCTGTGACTATGGCATCTGTGAGCATGGCAAAAAACCCCTTTGTATTACTGAGGGAAGAGTGGATTAGTTCAAGGTCCTGATCTCTACAAATCTGCATATAGGCAAATCATATTCAATATAGATGAAAAGCATCTGCTTGCTTAAGAGTGACAGGCCCACTGAAGGGTGACTGCCACTGTTGAATAACTGCCTCATGTTGCTCAGTGAGGCTGCCAGGGAGTTTGTATGTGACTAATGCTGGAGAACTAAACAATTTTTCACACAGAAAAGTAAAATTGCAAAAGAAACTTGACTCAGATGTAACTTCCACTATAAAGTGAAAGGCACAGAGAATCACAAGAAAGCTGAGAAAATTCCTAGTGAAGCACTTAACCATCAGACATTAAAAAATGTTAACTTCCCTCTGAAAAAGGCCCAAGGCTGAGATGATGGGCTGTTTAGTTCAGGGCTAAATTGCCACAGTCAATCAACGCAGGCAGCTCACAGAGGCATCAGTCTGACTAGTCAGCCTCTCAATTTCATCAGCAATGAATTTGCTCAAACCTCAAAAACAGGGCTGGGAAGGAAAATCCTTCCAGATTACTCAATTGACAGGAAAATCATATGCAGAAATTTCTTAACCTTCAGTTTTCTAGCCTGCAAGCTATTTGGACATACTGTAGAGAAAAAAAACCCAAACAAACTTCACTTTGAGAATCAAATGCCTGCTATCAAACTATAGTTTTTACATAAAAAACCATGTAAATGTATTATAATGTGCAGAGCTGCTAAGGCAAAATGATTTGCTAAAGTAAATGCAAAGCATGCTAAAAGGTAATTATTTTCTTGGTAATGATTTCAGCTTAGTGGTTTCAGTTTTATAGTCTCTTATTACGCTCTTAGTCAGTTATGGAGAATTGAAGAAAACAAGATGCTAGGATAATATTCCTAAAAGTCAGGCTCTACCTAGGCTTGAAATATACCTTACCATCTGGCAAGCAACAGACATTTCTCAGCTCTAAACCCAGTGTTTGTTTAAAAAACATATCGGCTCCCAAAGGGAGCTGGAAATACTTTGCTGGAGCAATGTAAAAATGTTCTCAGGACTCATGTGCATCTGAAGTACTAACTGCAGACTAGTCAACAAAGCAGTTTCAAAAAAAAAAAACCAAACAAAAACATTCCCTATCAAAAGCATAACATTAAAATAAAATTTTAGGAGAGAAAAATTAGAAAATTACATTATCTATTATGTGCTCAGAACATTCCCTTTCTTTCCTTTCTAAATCTTCTAGAGTCTGGTACTCTGAATCATGGGCTCCTGACATCTCAGTATTCTGGAGTCTAGAGTCAAGTTGTTTCTGTAATTCTTCAAAATCCTGGTGGGGGGGGGGAAAAAAAAAGGGATTTGTTAAAGAGAAAAACAGACACAATTTCTAATTTCAGGAGCGAATTTGCACCTGAGTTGTGGCTCATGGCTAAGGAAGCTGAACAAGAGCATTCAGAAAGTTCTGTGTCTCGGTAATGCACCTCCTGCAGCAAGCAAACAAAACCGAAGGTATATATAGGGCACCTCTATATACGTACAAATACATACATGTCCATTAGTATACGAGTATGATCAGGACTGTTGTCCATCTCCACTGAATTCAAGTTTTAGTGAACATTGCTCTGTGAGCTTTCATACTAAGAATCCTTTGAATCTATCCACAAAAACTTTTATTTTAATGCACGTGGCTCATCTTAAATGGCAGTTATGAGTATTTATGCAGTGTCTGAAAGCACAGAGTAGTATCCAGCTATGGTAACCAGACGCCGTTTCCTGCAGAGTGCTAGCACACACAGATGAACATACCTGTAATGCTCATAAGGGACAAATTACAGGCTACATGATTATATGGATTCTTAAAGCTTTTTAATCCTCTGAAGCTAGGATGGCTTTTTCTGAAATCTAATGATACTGACAAATGTTTGTCTTCTACCCTTACTTAGTAGCTTGGCACTGAAATGGATAATGCTTCAGTTGCTGAAATATGCCTTACATAAGAACAGAACTATGGGTGTCAATGCATTTAACTTGATACCCTGTACCTTACAGCAAAGCAACCAGATTTTGACAAGCTTCACAAACAATTTTAACAAAATCCCATAATTTTTTTTTACAATGCAGATTAAAAAAAAAAATTATGTCTGTGTTAAATCATATAATCCTCAGTCTTGCCAATGCACAACACTTTCCAGTGCTAATGCTTTTGCTTTTACCAACATCTCTTTTACACGGCATCCATAACCAGACTCATACCTTATGTGATATCCCAACCCTAAGGCTGTCATGTTTCCAAGACTTTTCCCTCTGGAATACAGGTCATAGGAATCCCATATTGACACTTGAGACAACTGGCCTACTCCAGTAATTATTTCATCTAATAAACAAAATTTAGTCTTTCTCTGGTAGCAGGTCAGTTAGGTGCACGGAGACACTGATGCCATCAAGCCTCATTAAGGGATAGGCTACACTGGGAAATATGCCTAATCTATATTCCCTCTGTGTTTATAATCTGAAGTCACAACCAGAAGTCCATCAAAATAAGTAATTTGCACACCAAATCTCACTTTTCCTTCAGTAAATACCACCAACTTTAACACTAAACCTGAAGATTTAAGGCAGGGGAGTGGTTTTAAGGCAAAACCCACTCTGAAATAAATTATTAGGAACAACTACAGATTCCTGATATTCAGATTGCGAGATCGCACAAATTAAATAAATCTCAACAATTTAGACTTTAATGTCTAAATGCGAAATTTCATTTGTATGTGAGAAAAAAAAAAAATTACTGTGAGAAGAGTTAAATATTGGACTAGGCTGCCCAGAGAAATGAGGGAGTCTTCTTCAGTGAAGACATTCAAGACTTGGCTTGTCAGGGCATGGGATAGTCTGTGCTATTCCCAGCTTCCTACAGAAGACTGGACCAGACAATCTCTAGAGGTGGCTCTCAACCTAGACTTTTCTATGACTCTAATCTAGAAAATGGAAAGTGGAACCAGTAGCTGTCCTATTTTGTTCCACTACATAGAGCTGTTTTTCCTTCTAATAATTTAAAAATAGTAGGGTGACTTCGTATTGACCACCAACGTATGTCATCTAGATCAGAAGTGGAAAATGGATTTTGATAGAAGTATATGGAAGAAAAAAGGATAAAGAGGAAAATAAGTATATTTTCCTTTGATTAAAAAAACCCTTGAGCGTCCTTCTGATACTTTATTATTTCCTGCTCTTTTATTATCAGTAATGATTCATGGAACCAGACAAAGACCTGATAATTAGAATTTTTTTAATCTGAGTGAATAAGGTTCACAACGTTCTGTTTCCTTGAATGGATTCAATTACAAAATACTTTTATTCTTGTCAGATTAGACACATAACTGTCCTGATCACCTCATACAACAACAAGGGGGAAATATGGACAAGGTAATGTAGAGAATCAACAAACAAGGGAGTTTCTTTGCATTTCTTCTGAAATAGATTACAGATCACACTGCTGTTAAAAAAGAGCAGGTGAGAGAGCCTGCTGTGGCAGCTTGCACCAACTGATCTCTCACTTTCTGTGCTCTGAAATATTAACCAACAAAACCACTTACATTTTCCTGTATTAAAAGGATCTTCTTGAACAAATCATCAGAAATCTTCTTTCTATGACAGAAGGCTGTGAGGTATATTTTGAGAGCCTGAATAAACATCTATTCAAAAGGAAGGAAACAAAACCCAGGTTAAGTGCCTGTTCAACATCGTAAGGACATCTTTGTGATAACTTTTGTTGCTATAAATTAATTGGTGAGACTATAGTGAATCATCAGCAAAATAACAGAAACATCATCAGAGCTCTGTAGTACTTCCATTAGGAAAAAACTTTTAACTTTGGCTTTATGAAGGTACTGGAAGATGGTATTAATGTGCTAAAAGGACAAGGACATAATCTCATATAGCCTTGCAACCAGACAGACACAGCTGAAACTGTCCTCGGCTGGACAATATACAGGACACTTGAAAATATAAAGCCCATTTTTTAAAGTTTAATGAACCCAAAGGCTGAAAGATACTAACCTATCCATTACTACGATTTCAACTGTAGTCAGCCAAATGAAGTATCAATCATTTTTATATACAACACAAAGTAACCATCTCAAGTTCTAGCTGCCGTCTCTTACAAAAAATACACCAATTTTCCATATTTTTTCAAAAGATTGTAATACTAGTGTCTTCAAAAAGGTATTTTTGATCACGGGGATCATTTTTGCTTAACCTCTTCTCTGGCCTTGATTAGAAAGGCAGTGTAAAGACAATTCCTTTCATTAGTAACTGCTACAGCATTTTCCAAGGTGAAGATAAAAATATGTGAAACTTAACAGCCACCTGTCAGTTACTGGTGTACTTAAAAACAGATGATGCCGAAGTTGCCCACTTTAAATGTGGAAAACCATAAATAAAACTGTATTTACATATACAAACAGTTACCAAAGCCAACATTTCAGCTAAGCAAAGTCTGGAAAGTATGTTATCATTACAGTTGAGCAGTCATGTATTGGATTTCACTTGCCAGTGTCGTGGACAGGAGTTCAGCAAATTTTGAACATACAATACCAAGATATGGCATATGCAAAAAAGGCGGGGGGTGGTTTGAAGTCAGGAAAACAGTGAAGGAAGAAATGTTTCCTTTTCTTAGGAAGAAAGATTGACTCTGAAATCACAGAAAACAGAGTGGAAAAGGAAGAAAGTAATCTCTAAACTGAGGGGGTTTTGCCCTTTTCCCCTGCTAGTGAAAATACATAGCGATTCAAAGCTTCAGATAAAGGTCAAAGTCATCTGCCTTTTGTGGTAATTTCTGGTGGACCACAAAGTACATTAAACACTCCTTTTCTCAGTGTTTCTGTGACTACCTCGCCATGTTTTTTACCTTCATGTGCAAATGAATTTATATTCACTTAAAAATGGATGATTAACTTCCAGATCAAGTCAACCTTCTCTAGTCAAGCTAGATTTCCTTCTGAATCTAATCTCAAGTTCCCTTCCTCATCTACTTAGATGGGAATAAATCCCATCAGAAGAGAAGCTGCTTTCCAGGGTTATTTTCATGCTTTCTTTTTTTGGATTGTGTAGAAATTTGTTTGGGAAAATCCCAGAACAGAAATATTCTTACTGCATTTAACAAATTATATCAGAAATGACCAATCTGTTGAAACAGAGGTCAGGAAAGAAGGTGAGGAGAAAGCTAAATATTTTATGCCCAAATTTATATTAACTGAGCTAAAATTCAGTAATGGTAATGATTCTGTACTTGATCATAACTAGTCAACACAAACAATTATAAAGATCCGTTTTTGTTTTGTTTTGGTTTTTTTTTTCCCTGTCAGCTTTGGATGCTGACTTGATGTAGGTAGCTAGCTAGCTATGGTTAAAACGGGTACCTTAATTCCTCTGTCATACAAAATCAGGACTACTGTACATATGACAGTGGTACTAATACAAGTGAACTTCCAATTTTCTTCAAAGGATTTGGAGTCCTTGGAGTTGCAATGCACAAGCATTGTCCTTAAAACATAAACTCAGCTATTAAATCTATATATTTTTTACTTTTATGGTCCTCAAGTGCTGTATGTTATTCTCTGAAGTTTAAAACCAAATTTTTATTTTATCCAGTCTGACCTCCTGTATTTCACGGCCCAATATATTTCATAGAATCATGGAATGGTTTGGGTTGGAAGGGACCTTAAAGATCATCTAGTTCCAACCCCCTGCCATAAGCAAGGACACCCTCCACTAGACCAGGTTGCTCAAAGCCTCATCCAGCCTGGTCTTGAAGACATCCAGGGATGGGGCATCCGCAACATCTCTGGGCAACCTGTTCCAGTGCCTTGTCACCCTCTCTGTGAAGAATTTCTTCCTGATATCTAATCTAAACCTCCCCACTTTCAATTTAAATCTGTTACCCCTTGTCCTGTCACTACAGGCCCTTGTAGAAAGACCCCACCCTGCTTTCTTGTAGGCCTCCTTCAGGAACTGGAAGAAGGTTGCTATAAGGTCTCCCTGGAGTCTTATTATATTTTACCCCTTTGTAAAGCTCATATATATGCAGAACAGAGAGAAAAAATAAAGAGAATACTGTAGAGATGCAACTCTGCTACACTGCTTCCCAGCTAGTCAGTATTTTATGTTATTTCCTAAACTGACATTCAACTAAGAAGTTCAAAACGAATAGCTATAAATGAGACATGAGTACCTACCACGTGTTTTTGTTTTCTGAGTTCAGTATCAAGAAGCATGAGATCTTTTAAAACAAGACTGCACAGGCAGAGCTTAACATCAAAACTAAAAGAAAAATTTAGAAAGTATTAATTTCAATCTAAATGAAGGTCACATAAAAGAGCAACACCATATAATAGTTTCATTATTCATTATGCTCAGCTTCACCCCAGCTGAGCATGCCACGGCACGTGTGAACTGAACATACAAGCCAAAAACAAAGGGATCTCCTTATTATAAGAGTGATGTACCTTTTACAGACTGCTTTTGCCGAAGTTCTGGTTCCCAGAACTGAATAAAGAACAAACTGACTTTGAGTATACAACATGAGGCATTTATTCAGTCTCCCCAACCACCTTTTAGGGTTCTAAGCAGACAGTCGTCTTTACGTGGTGGATGTATGCGTTTACACCAGATCTGTACCGATTGTCCTGAAAACCACTGGGACACACTAGGAAATAACCAAACACAAGGTTTAACTGCTTACCTCTCACACATTAGCACTTCAGGGAAACTGGTCACCTTGAGGAAGGCTCGAGCCTGAAATCTGTCATCACTCGTTGTGGAATGTATTGTTGTGGAGGAACTGCAGTCCTCTTTGTCTCCCTGGCTCAGGGATCCCAGGCTGCCTGACATAGATGTCTCCATGACCTGATTAGGCAGAACCAGCTGATTTGGATTCTCATGCAAAGATGGATTGGATGAGCCATCTGCCAAAGGCTACAGTCAAAGAAAATTTACAAGGTCAATGAATACAACACAATAACGAGATAAACATCTCATCAATTTGCAGTGTTTGCTACAATATACACAGCAGAAGTGTTTCCATGTAAATTAAGATTCATGGTACTGACATTGCCCAGAAAAGCATTCTTCTGTTGGGGTTATCTGCTTGGTGCATGTTTTCTTCCTGAAGGGCAGATCCTTGTGGGGTTTTTCTTATGTTTTCTTGGACAGACCCAACTTCCATTAACATTAATGGGAAGAAAAGGTTTCCTGACTATAGTGAAAACTGACCTGACACCATGTAAACCACTGCAGGTTTCAGGGGGAGCTGAAAGCAGCTGATGCCTTAAAGAATAAGCCCTGAGTCAGTGAATTATAAACAAAGAAAGATCCTGTTAAGCAGACTGGCAGTAAGTTTTCTTCCATTAATTGACTCTGCATTTTACTCTGACACAGTCATTAATTTTTACAAGTAGAATCTAAAAGCTTACCCTAAATTTCTGATTGATGGGATAGATCACTTTTGCCTTTAATGCAAATGCTGTGACGTTACTGTTCAGAGGAGGCTCACTTTCCTGTATGGAAAAGAACAGAAAACCAGCAGACCAGACAGTTGTCAATTTTAATTATCACACGCTCCTTTTGGTTACATAACTTAGAAATTCCTGTCGATAACTATTTATTGACTGTTTCTGCTTTGGCGCAAGAAGACTTCTCATAAAAGACTCATTCAGAGTATGAAACCCAGAAAAGAAAATTCTGCCATTACCACTGCTCCAAAATCTTTTTACTCCTGCAGGGGAAAATTGGCAGTAGCTGATATCCACAAGTTATCTTCATTTCTTTTTATTTCCCCTTTAGCAGCAACTACAGATTTCACACGAGAGACTGAAATTATCTTAATAATAGAAACAACGAAGGGATAAACTCCACAGATATAACCATGGCTATAAATTTTGACTCTCAATTAATAAAAAACAATAGATTAAACAAAAGTATTCATAATTTTTTCCAGGAAGAACTTTTATAGTACAACTCTTACCTATAATCTAGAGAAAATACCAATGTTCTTCCAAAGAACTTTTTATAGATAATGCATTCTTTTCATACAATCAGCTATATCACGTAATCTGACTTTCGGCTCCTCCTCTTTCCTAGCCACTGCTTTATGCACCAGAACAACGGGATAATTAGTTTTGTTTTGTGAGGTTATATATGGCTTAATAAAAAGTTGGCTATAATCAACAGAGAGAATGTTTAAATCCAAGCTTTAGGAGATTTCTTATTCTAATTTTTTGGTTTTGTCATATGAAATGGAAAAATCTGAATTGTCAAGACACAATTTTCTTTTTACAGATTTTTCTAGGAAATGTCAAAGCACTAGTAGTCTAAAAATAGAGATGGAGAGAGAAGAGCAAACTACGTCATTCATTAAACTCTTTTATCATTGCACCTTTTCTTCTTCATTTCATTTATTTTCAGAAGAATTTTTGGATCTACTGATAAAGTTAAAAGCAGGGGGTCAGCATGCAAAACCCTTGCTCTTACTGAGCAGTCCCACTGCTGCAGTACCTATTCAGGGAAAGATGCTGACAGAGGCATTGCTCTGTCTGATATTATTAATACAGTAATTATGGTGTTATTGCAATGTGGAGGGTCTCAGAATGAAAACACCTGTTTTTCTAAGTGCTCTAACCTAACTAAAAGGATTTTCCATCTATGCTTCTTCATGAACTGTCAATTTGATGCTAGCAACAGCAAAAGCCTCTTGGAATTGGAACAAATGAATAGAAAAAAAAAATGTACCTTCACTGGTTAGACAAAGAGGTGGGAGAAAGTCCATTCAAATAACAAGGTTAATTACTTCTTAATGTGTTACTAGAAATGAGCTAAAATGTTTAGGAAATGGATATAGTTGTGAATGATCGCCTTTAAAATACCATTGCATAAGTTCTCCCACAGGATTTACAGGTCAAAAGAGAATCTAATTCATGCTCACTTGTTATGTTGTACTTCAACTCAAACAAACGACCAACTGTGGTTTGTCACCACTCCGGATAACAAAACTCAATCTCATCTTAATTACCTGTCAGGATTTAAACCAACAGTAAAATGTTTACAATAACGTCTATCTTCTCTTTGTCTTGAAACCAGTCCTCATTACAAGCTACGCAACACACTGGCTGGCTTTAACCAACACTTTCTGTACACATTTAATTTATGTATAATATACTACATGAGTTAACTGAACTCACAACCTTTAGCTTCACCAAGAGCAGTCAAATCAGGTTTGGGTGAAAGGCAATGATCTAACAACTACATACTAGGACTGGTTCTCAAGTTATTTTGAGATTATCACCAAAAAAACCCTGTGAATTGCATTTTTGATTGACAGTGGGTTAAGTTTATATTTTCTCCTACTTTCTTTTCTTTCCAAACTTTCTCTAATTGTCCCTGAATCCCAGCACACCACACTGGTGTTTCAAAACTTGTGGTCATTTGATGTCTACACTGTATCTTCAGCTGGTACCTGATGGGAGAACTTCCCATGTGAGAAAGCCATTGATGACACTGCTGTTGGCAAACATACTCATTTTAATTCATTTATTCTTTCTGCCTCCATTGATCTACTCGGTCCAACTGAGAGCTGGAGCCTCTAAGGAGGCTGTAGAGAAAAAGTATTTATTCCAGACTGGACCTGATGAGGCAACTTTGTTACTGTCAAAATTTCTCTAATAAATCTCCTTCCCGGGGAATGAAGCCACTATCAACTATCAGAACTAATTTCTGTACTTATGGACTTTTTCTTATATCAACAGTGTTAACTTTTCCCATCAGCCTTTTGAAATTAAGAACAATATAGAGACAAAACCAAAGAAGCCCCTGTCCAAAAAGAACTCAGGATCTTGGTTAAAATATCCAAAAAGAGTCGCCCCAGAGAAATGGAATTCATACGGGGAATGAGTTCCTGGAATGATTGCATTCATAAGCAGCCATCAATTTCCACTCTCCTTCTTATGCTTTTTCTGAACACTTTTTAAGGGCTCAACTCCAAACTCAATAAAATTAAGACAGTTTGGACCAGGCCCTGAATGTGCTCACTGCTACATCCAGCAAAATGGACATCCACCAACAAGAGCAAAGATTTACCTCCAGCACTATTTCCTCTCTTGATGTACAGTGTTCTGCTTTACTTTTTGTGAACGTGTGCTCTTTTTCATCAGAGCTGAAGCTTTCCAGAAGTCTCTGCGAATCATCCTTCTGAAATTCCAAGAGAAAACAGATAAAATATAACACTGATATCATGCAGAATCACTGGAAACATCTTTGACAGTGGCCTGGACACACTCATGTTTCCATCCTGAAAATGCTTTCAGTATCAGCTGAAAATGGTAACTTTGGAAAAATACAATTAGAAAATGAATGAAAATTTTACATATTCAGGAATCATTTTTTCAAATGAATGAACTTTGAATCAGTGAATTTGATTTGTTGGTCCAGAAGTAGAATTTTAACCTGAAAATTTATAAGAGCTGTAAATGTGTGAAATTGATCCCTAAGTTCTCAAAACATCTTACTATGGAGTTAAGCTCTCAGTCTTGTTTCAAACTTCTCAGTTAATGCAAGTTAAGTGAAATTGTCTGTAATTGCCTGCAATAAGAGAGTGCGTGGGAAAGCTCCTGTCAGGAAGAAATAACCACCAGAAAATGTTCACCATCTTCCTTCCCCAAAAGCAGCCTGTACCATTGGATTTCCCTAACTAACACACAGACCTGCTGGACACAGACTATGCAGGGAAAAAAAAATCCTGCTGTACATGCTCTGCTTGGTCCACTAAATAGACCAAAAATAATACTAATGTTGGTCAACACATCCAAACACAGCATTGCAAGGAATTTTTTTAGTGAAGGAAAAGATGGCAACCACCCTGCTTCGACTGTTTTTTAAATTATTTTTCAGGTTTTCAATCCAGTCACTGCTTTTTGATGTAGTCTAATGATAAGGCTGCAGCCACTATGCACGTAACTGTCTTAGGGAAAAACTCTCCTTGAGTTATGTGGGCACTTGGTATATAAAATAGTCCATTTTCGCAGAATATAGAGAACTGCCCAGCCTTTGAATACATTATACTCCTTTTGACTTGTGTCTATTATCTCTCTGGAATTTACATGCTCAATACAAATCATATTCTCAGGCTAGCCTCCAAGACACAGTGAATTGCAGATGCTGGTTCCTAAAAATTTACTAATGACGAAAGAACAGCTACAAGTGTCCCCCAGCAACCTTGTAACTGATTTGTCCCAACCCAAAAGTTCACAAAATTTAGGTTAAGTAACTGGGACTTAGGGAAGTAGCCAGACTGCTGTACCTCATACCATAGCTACTCCAAAATAACGATTTGCTTTTCTCACCTTATTTCTCTGACTGTTCATATTCATCCAGCATTCATGTTCACTCCTTTATATCTCCATCACTATAATTTTAAAACTATTTGAATTTTTTCCAGGATTCCTTTCTTTCCTGCTAATACTGCTAGTCTCACCACCTTCCTCTCCATTTGTTTTTGTCCGTTATTTTTGCAACTAACGTGCTAGTGAGCTCCCCTTTTAGAGCATTAAGAAGTTGAATAAAACTAAGTCTAATGGTAATTACAGCAACATCTCACCAAGATAATCTATCCCAATACCATAATGAGACAAATTCCAATCCAAAGGGCCGCAAGAGTCTCCAGGCAATGCCAGAACTCTAACAGGGGAATATTATCGATAGAGATGTATTACACTACACTCACTACATGGTCTGAAGTTACCATGGTAAAGGTCTGTTCTTAAAACTATCCCAGTGTGCCCTATGCACAGATCATCAGACCAGTATTCCACTTAACTGCACGCATCTAAGTCCCACAGATTCCTGCTAAAAAATTGGGGCTGAATGACAAATGTCTGGTGGCTTCTTGCAGTGTGGCTGCTTCAGACCTCAAGTACTTGCCCTGATCCCGTTGCAAGAGTAACTCTGCTGCTTGGGAAGGAACATGGCATGCTTAGGTAAACTATCTCTGCTTTTATTTTGGATGCAGAAGGCTGTAACATGTGCAGTTCAGTACCTGCTATACACAAAACAGGCTTCATCCACAGAATCAGTGGGGCAGACAGTATCAAGGAGGAACAGGCACAAGACAGCCTAAGGTAGCCCTGTTCAGTTTGGGAACTCAGACCCATAGCCTGCCCACCCTGCAACATGCTCTGTATGCACCAGCAGGCAGTTTATTTTTCTTTCAAAATAAACAATTCTTTAAAGCAGCAACATTGATTTTAATGGCATTTAAGCACCTAAACGCATCTGAAGATCTGTGCCAGAAAGAACTGACAGCTTCTATTCCCTACTGACAAAAATGACATAAAGGATAAAAATTGTACATGGCTATATTTGAGCTGGTAGTGGCAGTACAATAAAGATACCACCTATTAAGGCAGGGAAAATGAGCAATTGAATCAGAGAGGCTTGTGCTTGCACAGGACGCATTGATCCAGCATTTGAAGTGCCTCCATTACTTGGCTAAAACATGGCTTCAAACAGTGTTTCAAACCTCCTCCTTACAAGCAATTGGGAGCAAGAGGATTTTTCTCTTATGCCACATTTAATGATGATCAACACTAGCAGATACGCACATGCAGCAGAGCTTTTAAGAGTTGAAAAAAGGTGTGGTTGAAAACCAAGCCAAACCAGACACCCCACTGCAGGCTGGCAGAACACTCCACAGGGCTAATCTCCCAGCTGTGCCAGTGCCAACCACTGCTACACCCGGTCACTCCAGCATGACTTGGGACTAAACATGGTGGGAGAAAGAAGCAGAAGTCACTAACAATTCTCAGAAAACCTATCTGCCCAGTAGCAGTTCAGTCCACATGTGCTACCTCTGCAATCCCAGAGTCCGAACACTCCATGTAATAACAAGATATGAACAGTCCTTGGAACAGGACAGCAGGTATGTTATTAACAAAACTATACGCTTTAGGAAACCCTGTTAGCTTTGCACGAAGGAAACTCTCAGATGTGTTCTGCCACCTTTATTTCTCAGGTATGTATGTGTTCACCCTCAGTGCAAAGTTATCACTGTGGGTTAGTACTAATACTCTGCTTGTGCTGTTTGCAAAATGAACTTTGGAAAAGTTCAAGAAATGCTTTGCAAATCGATTGTTCTTAGTGGTTTAGGATGGAAATTAGTGTTTACTTTCATCATCTCATGAAGTTTCTGCAAGCTGGGTACACCTTCCATTAGCCCCCAAAAGCAACACAACGTCGTACGAGAAGTGATGGCTACGAGTGGGTCACCTCTTAGAGGCCAGACGGGCAATATTCTGAACACACAAGTAGTCACAGCAGCCTGTTTTTTGAGTCAGCCCGTTTGCTCCAGAAAACTTTTAAGACAACGAAGTAGTACAACCCTTTCCAACAGAGGTGTGGCAGGAATTACGCGGTTCCCCATCTACCAGCGAGCTCCCCTAACCCCGAGCCCGCAGTCACGGCTGCCCCGGGCACCGCCGCCCTGCTCGCCCCGCCGGGCCGGGCCAGGCCACAGCT
>NW_010271927.1:0-951 GCF_000690775.1 Eurypyga helias
TGCCCCATATGGTCTCGAGGGCCAACACGTGTCCCAGTACAGCCAGTCACGCCCAGAGCGCCCTGAGCCAGGGCACTGGTGTCTTCTTAAAGACTCTTCCTCAAGGTCAGCGAGACAGCGAGCCCCCAGAAGCGCTCCGAGGGGTCCAGCTGCGCCGGCCGGCCCCGCTCGCCGCACGCCCAGCCGAGCCATCTGCACCGACACCGGGATTCCTCGCCACCTCCCGTGAGAGCTGCTCCGCCGGGAACAACCCCTTGATCTGCCGCCATGTTTCACTGGTTTTTAAGGACTAGAAACTCCTTTTTGGGTCTGTTGGTGCCGAGCGACTGCGTGGTGTTGAGCCATTAAGTCAAAGCCTCCCCGTCGACGTCAGCTCAACGCCAAAACCCGGCCAACGCAGGAGTGAACGGTGGCACGCTCGGACGGGTCTGAGCAACACCCCCAGCTCAGGCTTTTGGACAGGCAAGCCCCAAACCAGAAATACCTTGTCCTGGGGAAGGTTGCACGGAGCTATGAAGCGGGGGAACGGGATCAATTAGCCATGAGATGAAAAGCAAATGGCTGTAAAAACCCCTCCCCCTCCCAGCCCCCGTTAACACCAGGGAACGAGCAGCCAGAGGTTAATCAGCCCCAACACCAACCACCTCAGTTACAGAACTCCCACAGCAAGAGGGTTTCCAAGCAGTATTAACGTGGTTAATGTACCGTAAGGGCATGACCCCACGCCGTCAGCCCGATAAAACGCACCAAACGCCCCGTCTCTCCCCTCTCTCAGCATTCCCTGTCAGCCTGGACGGTCTCCAGCAGCTCATGGGCAGCCCCCGGCAAGACAGTGCCTTGGGTTTGTTCCCAGAGTGTGTCCATCATCCCACAGGTTATCTGTGCCTTTATTTGTACCCAAGGACCCCCCCAACAGGGATTTATGATGTCCCAGATGAAGTGAACAACAAG
>NW_010271927.1:1107-1882 GCF_000690775.1 Eurypyga helias
TGGTGCCCCAAGCATCATCCAGCCTGGCCTTGGACACTTCCAGGGATGGGGCATCCACAACCTGAAGCCAACTTACAGCTCAGCTGCACTCCAAAACACCCCTCCCTCCCCCAAAACCTGAATACCAACCACCCCCACAAGCCCAGAAGGTCCTGGCACGCCACGACACATCACAGGAACAAGGAAAGACTTTTTCCTCCCAAGCCCAGACTCTGCACCACTTCCCTGCAGACTGTCAGACCAGCAGCTGATCTTCCACCCTCCCGAACAAGGGTATTCCCCTACACCAAAGATGCCGACCACGTAACAACGAACAACAACGCGGCGACCGCTCCAAGAGCCGGCGTCCTGCACGGCAGCCCTCCGCCCTAGGCCGGACATCCAACACCGCGCGGGGACCCACCTTGAAGTCTGCCAGCTGCTGCCCGACGGTCTCCACCTCCGTCCCCACCACCCACTGCAGTGCCTCGCTCTCCTCCGCCGCGGCCGTCATGTGGGTCAGCTCCTTCAGCCTGCCGTAGAAGTCCTCCACGCGCCCCAGCGTCGTCTCCACCTGCTCCCGCCGGCTCCTGCCCCGCTCCGTCAGCTTGCTGCACTGCTTACGCAGCGTCTCCAGCTCACGTTTCAGTCCCAGTAAATCGGGGCTCCCTTCCTCCTCCAGCATCTTCTTGCATTCGCCCTCAGAAGCCTCAATGTCCGACTTGAGCCCGTGGAGCTTGCCCAGGAAGGCGCGGACGTCCTCGGCTTGGGACTGGAGGCTGTCGGAGTCTCTCCC
>NW_010271927.1:1903-4683 GCF_000690775.1 Eurypyga helias
CCGCCAGCTGCGAGAACATCTCCCTCACCCGAGTACTGAACTGGCCGATCCCTTCCAGCTTGTTCTCCATGAGCGTGCAGCAGTCGTTCACTTTCTGCCTCACAGCTCTGAACTCCTGCTGAGCCACCTCAGCTTGGCCTAAGAGCTGGGAAGAGTCGGACCCGTCCGGGGCGTCCTCTACCAGCCCCTGCGTGAGGTTCCGGAGATAATCCACCTGCGGCTCCAGGGCCTGCAGCACCTCCTGCTGCGCCCGCAGCTTCTCCAAGTTCTTGCTGCTGCAGGCCTGCGGCCCTAGCGCGTCGTAGATCTCCAGCTGGTGCCGCGCCCCCTCCAGCTTCTTCTCGATGTTCCTGAAGCTCTCCTGAAACTCCCTGAGCCTCTGCGACATTTCTTCGATGGAGCCCGTCTTGGCTTGCAGCTCCTCCGTGATGGCATCCATCTCCTGGTTGATCCCAGCCTTCTCATCCCGGATGGCGTCCTCGTCGGTCTGAGAGGCATCAATCAGGATGTCGGCAGCGCTGTTCAGCATCTCCAGCAAGGAGCGGCGCTTCTCCACGTCACTCAGCAGAGCCTTTGACCTCAGCAGCGTCGCCTCCAGCTGCACCGGATCCAGAGTTACTTCCAGCTCCGCCACCTTCGCCCTGCAGTCCTCCACCCACGGGAGAAGGTCCTCCGTGTGCCGCTGGTACTTCTGAGCTTTCTGCAAGCAGTCCTTGAGCTTGGCGTGCCTGTCGGCAGCCTGTCTGCTGAGCTCCCCCCAGTGCGTTTTGAGGCTGACCAACTGGTTCTGCAGCGCGCTCTTCTCCTCCCCGGGCTGGGCAGAAAGCAGCAGAGATTCCCCCTCGGCTACGATCATCTCATAGGAGCCGCTGTGCTGGTTGAGGCTCTTCTGGAACTCTTCTTGTTCTTGGATCTGGCTCTGGAGCCTCTCCAGTTTAGCAGAGAGAGGCTGGCTCTGGGCTTGCTGGCACAGCTTGTCATCCAGCCAGGTCCTGAGGTCGTCGAACATGTGCTGGAACTGCTGGGAGCTCGCGAGCGCAGTCTGCAGTCGGTTCATCCGGTCGCCTGAAACGGAAACACGGTTAGGACGCGACAATTAAGCCGAAATCAAATAAGCAAAGTGCAATTATTTCAAATCATCCCAGATGCACCAACGGTACGCTGATTAGCAGGAAGGATTCTCCATGGCATCACCGGCCTTTTCGCTCCCCCAGTCACACATTTCTGCATGGGAACGGGCAGTGGTAACGCCGCAGTCCCGGTTCTCCTGGCCAGTCTCTAGAGCGGCCTCTTAGGAGCAAGAAGAGGCATCCCAAGATGCGAGCGGCCCCTGGGTCTTCTCCATGCCCCGTCCTGGACTTAGGGACAGGTTTTTTTCCCTGGCACAGCGCACACCACACCGCTGCAAGCCAGGCGGGCTCGGCAGCGAGCCCCAGCAGTGGGACTGACCGTCTCTGCTCGCCCCAGGCTCGGCTCTGCCTGAGGCGTGAACTCTCCTGTGCTCAGTGCCCCAGAACACACCCAGGAAGCACCCTAAAAATGATAACCGGTGCCTCCTCTATTATTCCCAGAAACCCAGCGATGGGAGAGCCCTTTGGCAAACAGGGATGGAGTGATGCCCCAACATCTCTTAAGTGACCACTCCGCGTTCCCTCACCTGCCAGGTCTTCCAGCCCCTTGAGAGGAAGCGCCACCGTCTCCAGACGTTTCCGTAGCTCGTCTCTGAGGTACTGCTCCCCGATCAGGACAGAGAGGTCCTCACAGAGCGTCTGAGCCTCTGCGATCTCCGCTTCCAGCTGCTCCAGGTCGGAGCGGATCTCGCTGGTTTCCTCCAGCTGCTGTTTGACAGCATCGGGCTGCGTGCTGACGGCAGACTGGCTGCTCAGGCGCTGCCCGACCGCCTTCACCTTCTCGGAGAGGCCTTGGAGGAGCTCCTGGTACTGGGT
Organism: Eurypyga helias; assembly: GCF_000690775.1. Taxonomy (NCBI): domain Eukaryota; kingdom Metazoa; phylum Chordata; class Aves; order Eurypygiformes; family Eurypygidae; genus Eurypyga; species Eurypyga helias. The sequence goes on from NW_010271927.1 coordinate 3,850, forward strand.
GCTCTTCACGATGGCTTGGTCAATTTGGCCGGAACGGGAGTTGAGGCGTTCCGTGAGCTCGGACCATTTCTGATTGACCCCTTGGAGCTCCTCCTGCACCTGATCAGTGGATGGAGAAACGTCTCCAGGGCCGGCGAGGATGCTCTGCGCTGCCCGGTTGAGCTGCTCATGCTGCTGTCTGCGAGCTTCAAATTCCTTCAGCATAAACTGGAACAGAAATAACACCCAAATGTTTGCACAGAACTGACAGCTCCGCGTACACACAGTCAAAACAGACCAGACCCCGGCGGGCTTTACCCAGCCCACGAGACCGGTAGAAGCCCAGGGATGGGGCGGCAACTGGGCTTGGCAGCCCACGGTTTGCTGTGACCCCACAAATTCAAGAGCTGGGAGGCGGGTGCGACTCCAGTACTTCGCTCCCTTGCCTGTCCTGCTGCTGGGTAGCGCAACATAAACCAGTTCGATGAGCAGGAGATCTGAGGGTGTCAACGGGGGCATTTTCTTGTAGGATGGGGCTGGTGCGGACACGTCAGGGTCTGGAAGCAGGAGGTATGGAAAGGGCAGGCTGCCAGGTGGGAGGGGCATGAGCAAGTCTTGCAGAGCATCGGCACAGGTCTCGTCTAAAGCAATTTCCCTCTCCAAGAGGGGCCAAGTGATTCACAGATGAGTCAACCCAGCGCGGGGAGGGAGCGGGAGCATCTATTCCCAGCAGTTTGCGCTCCGAGGGGTTTGGAGGACTTGGGCGCGGAGCCACGAGCTCTCCTCACACTCACCGCGTGGCAGAGAGCTTGCAAGACGAGTAACCCCGAGCGCCACCCTCCCCCTGCCCGGAGC
>NW_010271927.1:4909-6718 GCF_000690775.1 Eurypyga helias
TCCCGGTCCCCGCGCGGCCCCCCCCTCCATCGAGAAGGTTTTTCACCCTCCCCAGGGGAAACCTCCTCGGCTTTTCAACAGACCTAGCGTGGCTCTCCCGCGCCCCCTCTAACACGCCGTCACCCGTCCCTAGTGGCCACGTGGCCTGGAAACTCGTGGGAAAAACCCTGCGAGCAGGATTTCTGCGCGCTGGTCACGACTGCCACGAGCGGGGCTGGCCCGGGGCGAGCCATCTCCCACCCCTGACTGGGTGCACGGGGACACGCTCCCGTGCCCCAGTCCTCACAGAGCACACGCAGATCTCCTGGGCGGAGAACGCGGCAAACAGGCTCCTGCTGCTTCAAAGAGGCTCTCTGGGCTTCTTCATAAGAACAGCCTTGTTTAGTCAACACGTAATTAGGGTGGCCGTGCTAATGACCAGATTTTATACCAAAATAATCAGCCCATGTCACTAATGCTTTCTTTCCTTCCCCCCTTTTAAGGAGGGCAGGTCTCTAAAACGCACCCCCATCCCAGACGCTGGGAATCGCAGCAGCGCGCAGCTGGGGAACACCCCGGGCACCCGACAGCTTGGAGAGAAGTTCGCTATTCGCTGCATTTTAACCAGGAGCGACTCGGCTCTGCTGCGACCTCGGCATCGCCCGGCAGCCCTCCACCGCCCCGACCGTCATCTTTCCAGACAGAAGCCTCACTAAATGCCTCAGGCACTTACTCAGGTCTTCCTGCATCTTCTTCCAGTTTGCTGCTTCTGGAGAATCTGGATACTTCTCCAGCAAGCCAGAAAGCCCTTCCTTTACCTTCTGGATCTTCCCTGAATTCTGTTCCAATTCAGCCAGAAATGCCTGGAAAACAACCATTTGAACTTCTTTGGAGACGGGGCAAAAGAATGAAATCACCGAGTGGGAACGAAGCAGCAGCTACGAGCCGGCGTTGGGCAGCTGCTGTCCTTTGCTCTTTAATGAAATCACTTTATTAGCGATATCATGAGCCGACTTGGCTCCAAGAGCAGGAAAAGGCTGGGAATTGCTTTCCAGGAGGAGCTGGCGTGACCCAGCAACAAGGGCTGCAGACAAGCTCCTTTCCCCTGAGCCAACGGGTCTGAAAGCAGAGGTTGAGCACAGCCCGTGGGCTCCCGCTCCCCAGGCCCCCTGTGATCCCATCCAGGGAAAGCCCCTTAGCCCCGGGCAGATCTGCACTGCGGACCCTTCCAGTCCTGCTGCAACTGAGCGCGTCTCTGAGGGCCTTGGGAGGAGACACCCAGATCCCCGTCTGTTGGGTGGAAGAGAAGGTACCTTGTTGTGCTCAGCCTGGGCTCTCATCGTCTCCGTCTTGGTGGGCGAGGAGGAGGCGTCCAGCTCCGACAGCGTTCGCTCCTTCGACTCCAGCCACTGCAGCACCGAGCTGGCCTCCTCCTGCACCTCCCGCATCTTCTCCAGCGTGGCCGAGAGCTGGTGCTGCCGTTCCCGCAGCGCCGCGCCGAGGGCCTGGTACCGCTGCGTCACGTCCGACACGTCGCACTGGATCTCGGTCAGATCTGTTGCCAAAAAGCATCCCGAGGTGAGGATCGGTGCCCAGCCTAACCCGGGCTGGCAGTGCTAACCTGGCCCGAGCACCCCGGCCGGCTGAGCCGGAGGAGCAGGCAGCCAGAGTGCCGCCCGTCCGCTTGCGGAGCGACGTGGGGCTACCCCTGTCCCGTGCTGGCAGTTTGCAAACGAAGCGAGCGCCATCGTGTGCGTGAGGCTGATGCCAGCTGAGCCCCCCCTGTTGCCCTGTCACTGCTCAGAGAGCGTTAAACAACCTGACAGCAAA
>NW_010271928.1:0-3104 GCF_000690775.1 Eurypyga helias
TTCCATGATTCTGTGATTCTATAATATGATTCAAGAAATCTCACATTTTCCAGTATCCTAGCTGAGATCCTAAATTATCAGATTTTATGAATTAAACTATTTTTCCTCTTTCTTTCCTCCCTGTGTTGGCCATGCATACTTGGACTTGATAATCTTCTATAATAGGAATTTCATTAAAGATTCATACTGCCTTGTGAGCAGTTCTGATGCTCATACATTCACACCATCATATAAAAAGCATTTTCTAATGTGAAAAAAGAAACTCTGACCCTGTTCAGGGCACTTGTCTCGTGACCAGCCAAGCTACAGTACCAGTGGTGCAGCAGTGGCACAACCACCTTCTGTAGCCTGGATGAAATATGGAGAGTCTGTAACTGCGGTGGGACCAAAGCTTGGATGGGATCTGTGGGCCCACCTTAAACTGACTCAATTTTAACTAACTTACCGCTGTGCCTGGTGATAATTGTCTTGTAGTCAAGGGCACCAATGTGATTATACTCATACTATTTGGATTCTTTTTTATTGCCTGGCAAAGGAGCAACAGAAGATAGGCTTCATAGAATATTGGTTTCCGCTCTGGATGTTCGATCTGTGTGAATAAATAAAGCCACTGGAGGAGTCCGTCTGTATCCGTCACCTCTCGATGGTGCCACGCAACGTTTGCGCTGCTCATGGGAAGCCGTAGCTGGCTCTTCGTTTCCAGCCGCCAACTGGAAAACCCTGGAGGGACTGGAAGTCATGCAGTCTCCTTTTCTGTCTGTGTATTTTGGCCACCAGAAGATACAGACGCAGCAGAAATACACTGATTTCTAAAGCTTTTGGGGGGGTTGCGGCTGGTTTCAGAAGAACAAGCAGTGTTGCGAGGGCTCCGTTGCAAAACATATGCTAGATACCTACGTATTCTGCACATGCATTTGTTGTGATTGCATATGCTACTCATATATATATTTAGAAACAGCCAACGGTTAGGCGTCCCATTTAGCTGGGAGACCTTATGCACAGATGCCCCTTGCATGTAAATGTATATTTATCTATTGCAGCATTTGCAGTACCATTTTAAAATTGCTCGAATGTATTCATTATTTCCTAGGATTTCAAATATTTCAAAGGAATTTCAAATTCAATAGGTACACAGGCTGTAAAAATAATAATTGCATTCCCCGTTTGTCGTTTTGTATGCACAAGTTTTCAGATTCATGGTTTTGTGGTTTGCAACCTGTCTTTTACACAAAGACATTATTCATTCATGCAGTTCCGTCACTTAGTTGTCTACTAAACATGCATCTGGAAAAAAATTAAAGGGAAGGTTTTTTAGAAACAAATTCTGTCTGGTTGGAAACACTGCTCTGTGAAAAGCTGTTTCAACAGCATCCTTTGAAGTTTCTGTATCTTCTGGAAAATTAGGCAAGTCAGGAATTAAGACACCAAAAAATGGCAGAAACAGATCATCCTGGGTATGCAAGGCTCAAAAAAACCATTGCCTGTAGACAGCTTAGGCTATCGTGCCACAGAACCGGGGCGTAGATTTACTGAGCTGCCAGAGATGCTTTCCAACCCAAATAATCAGTGGTAGTCTGACCAGATTATTTATTGATGCCCTGTTTCCCATTTCTACAGCAGAGGTATTAAGTTTTACAGCTTTCACTCTTTTCTTTTTTTCTTTTTATTAATGAGACTCTTGATACTGTTGCTATAACATCACCTGTTTCAGCCCATTATATTTTCCATACACATTGGTAGTTAGATATAATATTGTTATGCCTCTTAGGATATGTAAGATTGATGAGGAAAGTGGGTATTGCTGTTTTCTGCGATTTGCATACTGAATTATGAGGGTCATCGCTTCTTCCATGAAAGCATTTCCTTTCAGCAGCGATATTTACTGCAATTCATTTAGGAAACCAATAGCTCTAATTTTTTAGAGTGAGGTGTGGGGTTCCGACCGCATGACTCTAATTAAATTCAATGGGAAACTTTCAGTAATTAAAACCTATTTTTCATTGGAGTTGCACCTCCATCGCGGAGGGAGCAAAAAAACTAATTAAGGAGAATTCTGATTCACTGAACTCTTGCACACCATTAGACCGCTGATTAGCAGAGTTACAGCAATGCGAGCGGGCGAAACCCTTGCACCGCTCTGTGCTGCCAGAGATAGGGATGAAAGGATAAAGCGAAGGCTAAAAAGGAAAGGACAGCTATTCTGGGTACATTGGCATTTATATATGAGCTAACCTGAATAAACTAATCATTTTGAGGAACACAAGGCAGTGAATATTTCGCTGTATTAGTTACGAGGAGCAGAGAACCGGGAGCTTGTGTGGATTATATGTACTTAATAAGTCAAACTGGCCTTCCAAGTTTTCCTTGAACTGCCATTAGAGTGATGAAATTAAGGTTGAGATATTTAATTGGAAAGACTAAGCACCGACCTACGTCTTTACTCTTACTCTAGCATTTCTGCTGAAGGACGGGTAACGTTAGAGGAGACAGGGCGGATTTTGTTTATCTGGGAAGGCGTGCGCTGGAGGAACTCTTGCTGGGAGGGTGCGAGCCTGATAATTCATGCAAGAGGTGACATTTTCACCATCAGTCGAAATGGCTTGTTTTACATTAGTACCCAAAGAAGATGAGCAGGGTGTTGTTAAAACCTTGTTAACCTCTCATGTAGGAGTACATTTCTGTTTCAAAATAATAATAAAATGCTATTCTCGATCCTTGAGAAGGCTGCAGAAATCCCAGGGAAGGGGAAAAAGACGGTCTCTTTTCCAGGCAGGCAATGGTTGGGGGATGTGATGGGAAGGTGTGTGGAGCCAAGGCGGCTGGTCGCCTTGGGTACCCCCGGTGAGTCACCAATGTGTTTTTGTCAGAACTCAGTGCATTTGCTCTCTCGGAACCAAATTTCTGAAGTGTTAGTGCTCATGAAGGGTGACACATAAATGTGTGGATCTATAGGAATGAGGTTAGGGTTAGGGTGGTGCGGGAAGGCATCCAGGCTGTATGGTGGATGGAGGTGTCCGACACGGGAAGGGGGTCTGGGTGCGTGCCTGCCCCCCTCCCTCCTCTCTCTGCCCAGCACGAAGCCCCCTGGAGCCCTCTCCAGCCTG
>NW_010271928.1:3172-6298 GCF_000690775.1 Eurypyga helias
GAAGAGAAGCCACATCCACATCCCGTTTTACCTGTTGATTTTGGGTGAGTTTCTGCACCAGTGAATGGTTTCCTCTGGCAGGAGCGTGCCGGACCCACAGCAGATCCCAAGGCAAGGGGATAGTCATCTCGTAGAGCACAAGAATGTGCTTTTTGGTGATGACCCACCCTCCCATGTTTCCAGGTGCTTTGGGTTTTACACTTTCTTTGGGTAACAGGCTGCAGCTTGTTTCTGCTGCGTGAGCACAGACCCAAACAGGGTTCATCTGGCATCTCTTTGGACTGCTTATTAAACACAAACCCCCACTGCCTGGCATTTCTGATGGTGGCTCCATTTTCCCCAAGGGCTTTCCATGGCAGAAGAAATCCTTTTGTAGTTCTGTATCCAAAGATTCCCTCATTTCTATGCCCAAGTCTGGCTACGACTCTTTTTTTTTTTTTTTTACTGATAGTCTTTGAAAAACTTGAAAACCAGCCTGATTTCTTTATGAACTTTCCACACCTGGTTGCTGGGAGGTGCAGCAGCCCGTGCGGGAGGACGGAGCATCTGCCCCGTGCCTTTCTGGGAAAATAGTGCCGGCTTTGATTCCAGCCTGTCCCGGCGAATGCAGTCAGAGCATCGCTGCAGCTAATACAGCATAGCCATCATTGCTGTAATAACATTAAAAATATAAGCTGTAATGATGACACCTGTCATCTCTGCATCGCTAGCAAAGACCTGCCTGAAAATGACCCACATTTTCTAACAATCCAGGCTGACAGATCTAAAGCTCTGTGATCATCTTCTTCCTGTGACCTTATCAGGGGCCATTTCTTCCCCCTTTATGATTTCCTTTTATCATAAATCCGAGCCATTAATGCTGCTTTTGATACACACATTTATTCTGAACACTGCAAATATTTTGACAAGGTATTATTCTTTCATAAGGTTTCTGTAAATACAATTAGACTGGATATAACTCAGAATGATGGTGGTCCTTCCAAGATTTTCTAGACTTCCCGTGGGTGCTGTTTAGTCCTTTAATTGCTTACTAATGTAAAATATCATTGTTAGGATAGTATAAATCATGACAATTTTGTCCCACAAGAGGCTAAGAGCAGCTCAAGATGCTGTAATTAAGATATACTAATAGATCCAGCAATTTATATAACAGCAGCTTTTAACGAGGTTGAAAAATGGTATTGCTCATATTGTACCGCAGGCAGAAAAGACGAAGAGGAGTAGTTCCTCTTTGCCACAACAGGGTGGTTATCTGCCTTTCAGGACTTGTGGGGGGCATCCTCTGGCAGCCATTAAAGCTGCACGTGTGGAATTTGCTGAATATACCCATGTGCATTTGGCTTTGTAAGTCTCAGATATTCTTTAATAGGTGCATTGAAGACTTTGAACTAAGACCTCCTGAACTATGTCAAAATTATTCTGCATATCTCCTTATAGGATTATGAAATGTAAGCCTTGTGATCTGCCTGAGGATTTGAGATCATTTGCGGCACTATCAGGAGAGTTTCGACCAGCACCAAGAAGCGAGTCTCTTGCCGCACGAGCAGAGAAGGAAGCGAGTGGGGGGCTGGCATCTGCTCCCTGCGACTGGGAGACTCGCAGGGGTCTGCTCCCAAATCCACCCCCTATACCCGAGTCTGACCATGTTTCCTGACCCTAAGAACATTTCTGGGTCTCGGAAGAAGCAGAACCCAGGAGAAGAGCACATATTGGAATTATGCCTCTTTTGCCTGAGGCCAACAGGCCCTCACCTGATGCTGTTTGTGCCCATCAGTCAAGGGTATAACAGTGTCCTTTGGGCAGGACAGCTCCAGACCCTCCCCAGGAACCAGAAACCTCCAAGAGTTTGGGAATCTGAACCCATTCCTGACGCTGCCCTGAAGAATGACGCTGCCCTGGAGCAGCGAAGCTGCGACGTGGTCTCTGTCCCCAGGCCATGCCCTGGCAGGCAGACCGGTCGGGGACCGGAGCTGCCCGCGGTGCCACGGGCAGCGCTGGGGTGGCTGTGTGCCACGCAGGGAGCCCCTGAGCATCCTGGGAGCCGGGCTGAGGCTTGCAGGAGCCTCACACTGGGGTGTGCGTGTCCGAAGTGGGGATTATGAGCCGTTATCCAAAATGGATATTAAACACCCAAAACCGCAGGGTATACAAGCCTCTCTTCCCCAGATCCCTGCAGATTTCTAAGGGCTGGATAGTTTGTCGCTGGCTTTAGAACTACAAACTGCTTTTACAGCCTACCTTAAACAGGCATTTCATAAAAATCTATTAACAGTTTCTGAGGCAGCCTTGGGGCTCTCTTTTCTTCCCTTCTCTGAAAGAGGACTACGGTTACACTCCAGCTCTCATTCCCTCTGGACCATCAAGTCCTGACATTTTTCTCTGCAAAGCTGAACAACTTGAAAACATGGTTGGTGAGGGGCACCCCCCGTTCTTACACACCTCGGTCCGAGCAACGGCCTGAGACCCGGCACCAGAGACCCACCCACCCAGCTTGGGTGACCTCCCCCCTCCAAGCAATACGCCTTAATCACTTAGATATTTTAATGGGTTTCTCTAGCCTAAATGATGGGTTTTATGGTGCATTGTCAGATTCCTTAATCACCATGAAAATATTTTATGACAGCAAAGGTGGTAAAACACCAGCGTTGCACGAGGTAGCAGTAAATTCGGGGCTGTAAGAATGACTACGGAGAGTTGTATACTTTCATGGATGTCTCCCTGGGTGGTGCTCCTACTCTGTGTACCAATAAGAGCGATTTGGTAACGTAAAAGCAGTGGGAGTGAGGGGACTGAAGTGTATGGTGAATCTCTGACTCAGGACATCAGTCCTGTAAAAGCTCATTAAGACACATGTATAGTTTCAAGGCAAGGATTGTGAACTCAGCGGGGTTTATTGTTAAGGAATGGGTGGATTTTATGTTTGGTTTCCGGGGTAAATGAAACTAGCCTGGCCAAAGGGAATGTCTGGAGTCATGGCCATGATTTCCATGGTTGTCGCCTGGCCACACCGTGCTTCACAGAATCATAGAAATTTTCTGGTTGGAAAAGAACTTCAAGATCGAGTCCAATGATCAACCTAACACTACCAAGCTACACTCTAACCAGCTCTGGGGAGACCCCCCCTGC
>NW_010271929.1:0-697 GCF_000690775.1 Eurypyga helias
CGTAATCCCGTGCCACAAAGCACGGGAGCTGCTAAGGAGAGGATTAGCAGCTTAGGAAGGGGAAGACGGGGACGAAGCTGACCTACACGCTGCTCCGAGCCACCACCGCGGGGAAGCACTGCTGTGTGCACCCCTGCAGCCGCCTCCCTCTCCCTCGCTCCAAGGGCGACAATCAATCCAGCCTTGTTTCCCTTCAGCTGGGCACTTTTTCACTGCTCTGTCACTTCTGATCATGTTTGAGCAGCCTCAGCCGGCAAAACTGCCCATTTCAGCAGCCTCGCTCTCCCTGGCGCAGGACAAGGCTGGCTCTGGTGCCCCGGAACAGCTCGGAGAGGCTCCAAGAGGGCACCCTCGGACGGTGCCTTGTAGGCGGGCAGGGGCTCAGCTCTCCTCTCACGGGCGAGCAGGTTTCCAGCAGTCCTCGCACCCGTTCTCCGTCCTGTCCTGGGAACCTTGCCCCGTCCTGCAGCGAGCTGCCGCCCATCCCCTGCAGCCCACTTCCCAGGGTTGGTCCCTGCACCGGGAACCAGCCCAGCAGCCAGAGCCAGGGTGGCTTTTCCCTCTGGCGTACAGTGGGGTGCTGGCCGGCCCGTGGAACTCACCCCCTCCCTTCTGCTCCCCCAGAGATGGCGTAGCCATCCTGCTGCACCTTCACTCAGCCGGAACATGGCGCCTGGGGAGTTTTAGTTTGGGAGAC
>NW_010271929.1:726-1000 GCF_000690775.1 Eurypyga helias
CCCGCCAGGGTGCTGAGGAGCCCCTCAAAGGCCGGGGCCACCTAGGAAGAAGGGAAGCCAAGCAGCCAACACCAAAAAACCAGCTGGGGATGGGTGCAATGGGAACCACTCACCCCACACTGCTGACCAGCCTGGCGGGGAGCAGCACCCCCCGAGCAGCTCAGCCCTGTGCCACCCCAGGTAACAGCATCCCCAAATCCCCCTGGGAAGGAGGACAGGCTCCCCTCCCGCATCACCCCAGAGCGACATCGATGCCCATCGCTCCCCTCTTGGT
>NW_010271930.1:0-10198 GCF_000690775.1 Eurypyga helias
GGTGTCACAAAAGCAGAGCCAGCACCTCAGGAAGAAAGCGAGGGTCCCCACCATCACATTGGCCAGGGTCTCTGTCACTGCACCAGTCCCCCCACACCATACACCCGGTGAGTGCCCACAAGGACTGTCCAAACCTGCCCAGCTCGGACAACCCTGCACCCAAACGCTGGGAGACCTTAAACCCCAGCTCAGGCAGTAATGTGGAAGTCCAGGCACCATGGGACCTGCAAGAGCAGCTCCAAAAGGGCAGCAGAGGACATCTGCACGTGAAGACAGACCCCCCCACACCACCAGGGGCAGGATCTTTTGACAGAGAGAGCTGATGCTGGCCAGATGAGCTGCCACCCCACAAGAGCCCAGGGCAGGTTGGGGTCACCTGGAGAAGGTATTCTGTCTTCTGCCGGGTGTAGTTTGTTATCTTGGCGGTGATGGTCTGACTGGAGCCCAGCATGGTGCAGAAGTAGAGGGGCTTCTCTGGCCTGCTCACGGTGGCTGTCAGGTGCAGGTTGTAGTAGAAAGAGCCCAAGTCGCTGCTTTGAAGCACCAGGCGCCCGGTACTCTCACCCGTTTTCAGGGGCTGGTACTCAAAGACAAGATCAGCCTGGGAGGACCAAAGGGAAAAGCCACAGGGTCAGGCAGAGACAGGGAAGGCAAGGCCCAGGACGGTGGGAATCGGTTGCTGGTGTGCTCACAGGCCAGAGCCCTGCTGCATGTGGGGGACAATTCACTTGGGGGACTGTCCCCAACAGCCCTCCAGCACTACCCCAGAAGCTTCCCACCCCAAAATGCCCTTATACTCCCCCAGGCCACATGCCACCTCCTACCAATCCAGGCTGCAAACACCCTGCCAGTGGGGTGAGGCATGCTGCAGCCACCCTAAACAGAAAACAGCCACACTAAGCAGCACGTGGCACAAGGACCTCCCACAGGAGCATAGCACAGAAGGGTAGCTCCACCAGCACAGGGCAATTCCCAGTAGGAATATTCTCACAGAATGCTTCCCCTCTGGATTATTAGCAGGTGGGAGCTGCCACCCTAGGAAAGCAACCCCAAATGTTTCATGTAGGGCTTCACAGCTCCTCCCAGAAAGACTGCAAGGAGAAGAGAACGTAGTGGATGAGCTTTGCTCCTACCTCCGACTGCGCAGGAACAGTGAACTGTGGGGGAACGTTGATGTCGGGAACTTTGCAATCCACAGCAAAGGTCACCGGGACAGACAGAGGGTTGTCCACCTTGACGGCAGAAGACACTCTCTGCCGAACAGCGGTGGTCATTTCAACGCTGCTGATGGGTCCCGAAGCGGTGGCCTTGAAAGTCACCATGTAGAACAAGTACTCCTTGGTCACCTCGTTAAGGAAGGTCACCTGAACCAGAGAAAAAGGGAAGCGCTGGTCATTCTGCACATAAAAATACACCGGCTGTGCTAAGCCAGCCCAAAGACCCCCCCCAGCTCAGCACCCCACCTCCAAGAACAGAGGAAGAGTGCAGGATGGGGACAGCACGTGTGGTATTTCCACTCGATACTCTCCCGACTGCCCGTTGCTTCCAGCTCACCAACATCCTGACCCACCTGCGCTGAGCAGCCCCCAGTGGGACCCTCACAGAGGCTGACATGCGAATGGGGTGTGTGGAGAGGTGCCTGTTGTTCAGTACCCACCCAGGACACCTACAATCCCACCGGTGGGCATGTGGAGGTTTGAGAACAGGCGTGTAGCTTCTCAAGTGAGCAAACAGCTCCTTGAAGAGCTCCCGGTGTCCACACTTACCGCTGTGTTGAAGACCTCTTCCTTGTAGGAGAGGAACGTGAGCTTGTAGTCCTTCTTGGCAGAGCCTGGCACATCAATGTATTCCAGCCCCTGCAGCACAGAACTGCTTTCCAGGTTTTCTGGTTTGAGTATATCCACTACCACGAGGAACCTGGAGTTGAGAAGATGCAGCAAAGGTCAACAGGAAGGACTTCCATAGGACACCCATCTTTTGGAGCTACAACACAGCCCCTCTCATCCTCAGTGCCTCAGGTAGAGGGAGCCAGCTCTCATCCACCTTGGAGGAGAACCCTCCAGGATGGGTTTGCATAGGCACAACATGGGCACTGTGATCCTGGACACCTACGGCCAGAAATGGCCAAGGAGAGTGGAAAGCTTGCAGGAAGAAGCTTCCAGGCAGTTGGAAGCCCTTCCTTGCACTGCTTGCTGATGAGATGAGACCTCCAGGGCTGGACTCACCTCTGTGGTCTGTTCAGCCAGTTGGAGACGGGGATGAGCTCCGTGTAGGAAGTCCTACACGGCACCTGCCGGAAAATGGTCCCCGAACACTTCGGGGCCTCAGCAGTCCCTTGCAGGAGGTAGTACAAGCCTGTCCCATCTGGCAGTGGGAAGAATATGGATCCCTAGAGATGAGAAACAAGATAAGTGAGCTCTCCTGCTCTGTCTGCCCCAGGTACTGGCTCTCGAGCGCACCTGGACAGCCCCATGTCTTGGCAGCTTTGGGCAGGTCCCGCTGGCAGAGCAAGGCTGTACGTTAAAGAGATACTGAGCATATGCAACCCTACAGGGCACAGATCCGCTGAGGACACTGGAGATTGAGCCCAGAAGTCTCTGGCTTCTACTCTGGCCTAAATTCTGGCATGGTGTAAGGTCAGCTGGAGCAGGACAAGGACCACAGCAGCCCCAGCACTCCAGAGCCCTTCTGAATTGACCCCTTTAAGAGCTTGTCCCTGGTCTGTCTCAGAAAATACTGCCCATGAAAACGGAGGGGCCAGACACCTGCACCTGCCCAACCTGAGACCTGCAGGATGGGCTCTTCCCAAAGCTCCTGCCCTACCGAAGATGACAGCCAGAGAGAGCTCTGCGCGAAACAGCGGGGCAGCTTCACCTTCTCGTACCCTGCATGCTGCAGAAGGACCCCAGCAGAGCAGTGCTGGCAGAAGTGGTCATGCCCAGGGCTTGGGGAGCCCACAGAGCTGAGCACAGGGGTCTCTGGGCTGCACAGGGACCAGGAGCTGCAAAGGACAAACTTCATCTCCCAGACCTAAGGAAAACCTGGCTTTTTAGGTTAGCTGCTCCAATACATTTAGTGGGCAGTCCAGACTTCCCACCTGCCCTCTCCCTGTGCCTGGCCTCTAGCCACCAGTAAACCCAGCTTCTGACATAGGTCACAGGACAATTCCAGCTTGGATGGGACCTCTGATGGTCAACTCATCCAACCTCCTGCCCAAGGCAGGGTGAGTTGTCATGGTCACTCTACGAGGGCCAGCATGCTGGCACAGCTCACATACCTGATGCTTCTTATCCTCCGAGCTCATAGTTAGGGGTTGGTAGGTGATCTTGTAGGGCTTTTTTTGCTGATTGGCCTCCAGATGTAAAAATTCAGGCCCCTTCCAGTATTCCCCCTCAATGACGGGCTGCACGGTCCAGGCCTGGTTGCTCGGGTTGGACAGGAGGATGGTCTGGCTGTGCTTCTCGCGCACGTCGCACGCGAAAGTCAGCGTCTGCAACAGAGGAGCGGAGAGGCTGCTTGGTTGTACCGAGGGACCCCTTCCGCTCTCCTCGGACTCCTACGAGCTCTATGCTAGGACCTGGAGCACAGGGAGCAGCCTTTCCTTGTCATATGCAAAATTTCCATTTGACCCACAGCTTTTGGAGTAAATTAAGTTGTTTGTTCTTAAAGAAGGGAGAGGAGCAAGTCTTTGGCATGCTGGGTGAAGGGGCCTGCTGCTTCCCAAGGAGGGGAGAAAGAAAACGGTGAGTCCTGGAAGGAAACTATCCCGTGCCAGGACAAGACCTGCAGTCACACAGCCCCTTCATGGGCAGGCTGAAGAGCAGCTCTTTTGGGAGCAAGAGCCCACACCTCCCAGCTGCACCCTCCCGAAAATGGCCACGAGCGCTGGGAGTCCTCCACGCCGCATCCCTGCACCCCAGGAGCTGGATGCAGATGCCCTGCCCGCTCCTAGTACTGAATGCCCTCTCCTGCCCAAACAGGGAGGACAAGCATGGCTGTGGGTGCAATACTGGGGATGGAGCTAGTGAGGAATTTTGGGAATCCTGCCCAGTGGTTTTCTCAGCTCTGGGATACCCAGGCAGGAGCAAGTCTATGCACCGAAGTCCCCTCTAATCCCTGCCCTGGGAGAGATGTGGTGCGAATGGTGGGGCCAAGGGAGGGTGCCACCCTGTGTCTGCTCCCATTACCTCTTTGGTCACAGGGGTCTCCATGCAGCATCCCGCCAGCGTAAGCCGGAGCGGCTCACTGCCCTGGATGAAGCACTGCAGGCCCTCGTACTGGATAGCACGGCTCAGCTTAGAGGGGTGGAAGGTCACAACGAAGGGGACATCCATTCCCGGGGAGATGTAACCCTTTGTGGGGCTGATGGAGAAATCTGGCTTGAAGCTCTCGATGTCCCACTTAAACCTTGCCAAGGAAAGCACAAGGAGAGGAAGGAAGGATTAGGGACTGTGAGGCTGTGACTGTGGTGTGCTGTTCCTAAGCGTCTTGTGGGCTTTTCCACCAGATCTCAGGCACGATGCTGAGCCACCTGGCAGGAAGGCCTCAGGTTGGGCAGGACTCAGCTGCACCCGTCTGTAAACAAGCTTTTGGTTGTATCCCTTGCTAACTTCCAGGGCTTGGCTGCACTGGGATGGAAAAGCAGAGGGGAACTATCTGGGCAAGCTACAACTCCATCCAACCCCCATCCAAGCCCCCATCCCTGCGAGAGGACAGGGTTCTGCATTACTTGACTCCTATGTCGCCCGTGTTCTGCATGATGACGCGCTGGGATGTGTAGCTCTGCTGCACCACCGCTCCAAAGCTGAGGTGTTCCTGGTCCAAGCTGACGTGGATGCCCTGGCAGGAGCCCTGTACCATGAAGAGGGAGCGCACCAGGCCGCTGCACTCCAACATCACTTCTTCGGTGAAGGGCTGGATGCGGCGTTTCGGGGAGAAGGTCACCTCCACTTTACAGGTGTCTCCTTTCGGCTTCAAACTTAGTCCGTTGGTGGGGTTCAAGCAGAGAACCTGCCCAAAGAAATGAGTAGAGACCACTTCATCTGGCAACAGAGCTGCACGTCCTCCATCACTAGAGCCAAAGAAGCGTCTCCCAATTCCTGTTCCGTCCCCACCAACGTTGCCCCAATCCCACTTATTCCCTCATAGGCATTCCTAGGAATCAAAGGTGGTTTTCTACTATTAGGGGAGCCCTGGCACCGAGCTCAGATGAGGCATTCACACTGCAAGTGTCTGCTGGTAGAGCAGTCCCTGCAGGGAGGACAGGATGCCACACAACTGTCATTAGCTGCTAGCTCCCGCTCAGAGCAGGCCATAGCTACCCGCAGGCACACTGAAACGCTCTTCAGTGAAGGAAGGGGCCTTACCCCAGCTTCCTGCAGCTCTGGCAGGGTAGACATGAGACTGAGCTTAAAAGTGAGAGGGGCAGCACTGTTGTTTGCTATGGTGACGGTCTTCTTCACCGTCTGTCCAATGGAGAGGGCTCCCAGCTTTACCACCTTTCCTTGTGGTTCCACAACGTCAACCTGAAGCAGGAGGGATTAATATAAAGCAAAAGGAGAGAGGGAAGGGAAAGAAGAGATAAGAAAAATGAGAGAAAGCCATGCTGGCTGCCTCCCACCTGGAGTTTTAGGATTTGGATTTCATCTCACCTTCATTTCTGTGCCCCTTCCTCGGACCTCAACAGTCTTCTGGCAAAGACCATTGATTTCAAACGGGATGAGCTCATGGTAAGACACAACTTCTCTGGGATAGAAAGTGATGGGCACCTCCACTGTCCCTCTGGGGCGCAGGATGCACCCTGTGAAGTGCACTTCCAGGTGCGCGGTGCTGGTGAACAAGCAGTTCAAGCTGGCAGAAAGCAAAACAGAGGTGTCACAAGGTTGTACGTGCTCAGACAACATCAGGGCTACTTGGGGTTCTCCTGTGTCCCTGCTCCTTCAGGATTTCACCCACAGTGGTCATGAGGACACGGGGCAGGCACATGCTACACACGGCCCGAAGGAGTGAAGAGAAGGCCTACCTCATATCCTTGTCTGACTCGTTGGCGATGACAAGGGTCTGCTGGGCCAGTGGCATCCCAGCCTGGTAGATGAAGCAGGCTCCAAAGTTGAGTCTGGTGGTGGAGAAGTGGATGGTGGGCACTACCACGGTAGCCAGGAACACGCAGGTGAATGTGGGGCCCTTGCTGATCTGGTGGGGTGAAAGACAGCGTGAGCCAGATGAAGAGATGAGAACTACAACTGCAAACACCAGAGATGGCTGATGAAGAGGATGGGGGGAAGCTGGCTGCAGTGACAATAAGGAAAAGCAGGTGCCAAAGGACCCCAGATGGCTTCGTCTGAGAGGGAAAGGGTTTTGGAGAGTCACATCCTTGCTTTGTGCAGCCACATGCTGGCAAACCCTTTTCTGCCAGGAGGGGCCTGGCAAGGAGGAACAGCTCCATTCCCATGCACATCTAGCCTCACCCCCCAGAGGTGAGTACCTGTGGAATACATCCTGCCACAAAAGCATTTCCTAAAGTCATCCTTGGATAAGCACTTATTAAAATATTCTGTTTGGAAACTGTCAGGCTCTTTATTTCAGCAGCAGGAGCCTCTTTGCCTTGGTCAGGCTCCTTAAGTGATGGAGTTCACCCCCCGCCGCATGCTGCCAAGCTGCTGCGGAGGGAAGGTGAAGGTCCCGTATTAAACGCTGGGGCCTCACCTGCAGCGTCAGCTCTAGGTCCTTTAGAGAGCACACCTTCCGCGGGTGAAACGCCAGCTGGGTCTCTGCTTTCCCCTCCACCTGCACGGTGCCCGTCTGAGGGGTGATGGTAAGGACCTGCTTACGGGCTGCGGGGCCGCTCAGATCCCACGAGAAGGTGAAGCTGAACTTGCCGTTGTTGTGGATGCTGAAGATGCGCTTGACGTTCTCGTTTAGCTGCACCTGCAGGGAGAAGGCAGTGAGGACCTGGGGTCGGAGCACAAGCGTAGAGTCAGCTGGCCCAGCAAATGCTCCTGCATCTTTCTCATTCAGCTAACGACCTGCCTGGAAGATCAATCTCCCTCCCTCTAGAGACCCATAAATGAAGACAGACATTCCCTCTCATTCAAACAGATCTGCAAAGCTCCCGGTTAAGACCCAGCATGGCAAGGCTGGTTCAGGGATCCCCTGCTGCTCACCTCCTTGAAATCAATGATGTTGACCTTCTGCGCACTGAGTGCAGTGACACAGCCGTCGCTGTCCTCACACCTGACAGACACGTTCATGCTGTAGCCGGTGGCTTTGATATTCAAGCAGAGGGGCTGGGTCTTCCTCTTAACATCGCACTTGAGGTTGAAGATCACCTCTCCTTCCAGTGTTGGTGTGAAGATGACTGTGATGGGAACCCTGGGGAGAGAAGACCCTTTCTGCTCCCTTCGCTCTCTCTCAGCTCTTGGCCATACACTGTCTGGTCTAAGGGACAGCAGCTGTGCAAGGGCTGTGGCGAGACCCTAGCAGCTGCACCCTGCCCTTACTGGGCCTTCCCCTGTGGAGCAAGCCCTGGCAGCAACTGTTTAGGTTATGATGACCCCATGCAATGAGATGGCAGAGGATACAACAAGAAGGCAGCAAACCCTGAGCTAACACTGCCCAGCCCATGTGCTACAGGGCAGCATTGGGTTGAGACCCCACTTCTGCCCTAAACACAGAGGAGGGCACTCCTAGAGACCCTCAGTCTCTCCCATCTGTACGACAGGGGTAACATCCTCTTTGCAAAGAGAAATCATCCAGCTCCCATGACAGCAGTGCAACCTGGGGGCCAACAAACTGCCTCTTGGTAATTCTGGTGGGTAATTTCTACGTAATTTCTGGGTACGTGATCAAACACAACTGAAACTCAGATTTCGGGAGTTACTGTGGCTCTCCTGAGAAGTGGTAACTGATACAGGATGCTCTCTTATCTCGCATCCAGCAGCAACCCAAAATTCGGCATCTTTTAAGCCACAGCAAAGCTGCCCGGTGCTAATGAGTGCAGGGACATCCACCATGGGTCAGCAGATGAGCTAGTGACCCGTTATACTGCTTGAACTCGTGACGATGTCTGATCACAAGTCACGGCTGCAGTTTAAGAGCAAAGAGCATCCGTTTTCTGACAAGTGAACCTCAAAACAGTGTGAGCTGGTTGCTGTGTCCCTTGATGGGCTGCAGTGCTGCTTGTGGGCTTTGCTGCTCTCAGTGGCTTTGCACAGACATAGAAGTGTCCAAGGCCAGGCTGGATGAGGCTTGGAGCAACCTGGTCTAGTGGAAGGTGTCCCTGCCCATGGCAGGGGGTTGGAACTGGATGGTCTTTAAGGTCCCTTCCAGCCCAAACCACTCTGTGATTCTATGCATCGTGAGCTCTGTCACCAAAGCAACACAGAGGAGACTTTGCATATTTTAGGGCTGCTGGCTCAGGGGATCACAGGATGAAAACCCCAAAGCATGCTTTTGTCATCAAAACTAGAGGATCCAATGCCTGAATTTCTCCAGGAAGGGGGCCTGGATGACTGGGGTAACCTGGACACAGCCACATTATGGAGAAACCTTAAGTTTTATGGAGTCCTCACTGGGAAGGAATGAAACAAGGCAGACGTATGCTCATGCTGTGAATCACCTGGTGACTGCAGGGGGGACAAAGCCTCAAACGCAAAAAGAGAGTGGAACGTTTGGCATGTGGGAGAGGAAACTTGGTCTGTGAGCCCTGTTACCTTGAAAGAGGAGCAATGGAGCCTTCCAGGGGCTCTATTTTCATGGAGGCACTGCATCCCTCTGAGAAGAGCGAGCTTTCTCTGAAAGCAAAGCTGAAGGCTTCCTTCTCACTGTTGATCAGATAGATAGTCTGGTGCACCTCGTGCCCTGAGGAGAGGACAAGGCAGCTGCTGAAAACCTTCTTTTACTCTGGCCAGCAAACCTCCACTGCCCACCGAGCTCCTGCCTGCTGGCTGAGACCTTGCAGCCGATCTGCAGTGAGGAGCACAGCATGCTCAGGATGCCAACTCGAAAACGTGCTTCTGACCCGCTGGGGTCCCCTGCATCACCCCCAGATCCCCTCTTGGAAAGAGCCCCGACCACCTGTGTGCCCCTGACACATGCCTTCCTCCCTCCCCCTTCCTCTCCCTTGTACACTTGGGTGCCAGGAGCTGGATGATCTGCTCACAGGTGCCCATTTCCATTTCTAGCTTCCTTGTGGGATCCTGCTGGGACAGTGGGACTGCCGGGCCCCTGGCACAGCCCACATCTGAGCGTGTAAGGTATAAACTTCGGTGCTCACCGATCAGCAGCAAGTGGAAGTTCAGGTGGGATCTGTCCAGAGTCACTAGTGGGTCAGTGGTGTTGCCCACCAACAGGAACGGGACTGAAATGTTCTGCTCGGGGATTGTAAAGACCCAGAATGATTCTGTGATGTCCAGGTGCTGGGGGATAAATTCAAACTTCATCTGGGGGAGAAAGAGGCAAATGAAAGTTGCTGCCCTTGGCAGGGGAAGGGGAGGGGCATGCAGTCTGTATCACCAAGAAACCCCAGGAACCTCCACCTTACATTGCTGTGAGCTCAGAGACAGGCTGCTGTGCCCCTTGCAGCCCAAAAGCAGGGCAGGTGTGGGGTACAGGGTGAGAACAGGCCCATCAGCCAGCTCATGCACATCGCACTCAAAGGTTTCTTCACAGTCTTGGCAAGCTCACAGTGGGATGGGACGCCCAGCAGTGTAGACAAAGCTGGTGTTAATATGGCATAAACGTGTACTGAATCTACCTTCTTAATCTTCTGCACCCACCTCTGCTTTCTTCCCTGGCTGGATCTGGCCTCTCTCTGTGAGGCAGAAGAAAGCTGACTGTTCTGGTGGGGCTTCAGGGTCTTCGCAAGTCCACTGGAAGGAATACACGGAACCAGTTGGGTTTGTAACCGTGAAGGCCCTGGGCACACAAAGCAAGAAAGGACTACTAAGGTGGTGTTGGGATGTTAATGACTCTGTCCTGCAGCAGACATCAGGCACTGCCAGTTCTGGACACCATCTGGAAGGAGTTATTTGGTACAGGGGAACAACGCTGGGAGCACACACATTTCACCTGCTTTTTAGGGGCCATGTTTGTCTCCCAGTTGTCTACAGTTTAACAGCTGCCGACAAAGTAACTAGCAAGGATACAGCCAAACTCTTGCATGTTACAATGGTGACCAGGAGAAGCCATGCCCACACCT